>NC_073644.1:26821969-27125000 GCF_029407905.1 Bubalus kerabau | reverse complement strand
TTGCTCAAACTCATGTCCATTGAGTTGGTGATGCCATCCAACCTTCTCATCCTCTGTCCTCCCCTTCTCCTCCTGCTTTCAATCTTTCCCAGCATCAGGGTCTTTTCAAATGAGTCAGCTCTTCACATCAGGTGCCCAAAGTATTAGAATTTCAGCTTCAGCATCAGTCCTTCCAATGAATATTCAAGACTGATTTCCTTTAGGATGGACTGGTTGGATCTCCTTGCAGTCCAAGGGACTCTCAAGAGTCTTCTCCAACACCCACAGTTCAAAAGCATCAATTCTTTGGCACTCAGCTTTCTTTATAGTCCAACCCTCACTATTTTTTTCTAGAAAAAATACCAGAATTCAACAAAAGAGGAGTACTTCTAGAGTAACGGGGTAATGAACGGCCTGCAGGCCTGTAGACCACTATGATCTTGTCACTTCCCACTAAATTTCTTTCCAGGGCTATTAATAATTTATTGAGATGTTAGGCTTCAGGAACTGTGCATGCATTACTTTACATATAATACTCACTGCAATCCCTTGAGTTAAAACTACTTTTATCTCCATTTTGAAGGAAAATATGTTAAATAGCCAGTAGAAGTTAAATCCCAATCTGAATGGAATCAAGCTGATACCAACTATTCTTAATATGAATTATTTTTAAAAAAGTTTGGACCAGTTGTTTCAAGGACTAGTTTGAATTAGCCTCATAGTCTTTGCCATCTGGTTTTTTCCTACCAACACAAAAATATTTCTTGTGACTCCATTCATAAATATTCTTTTCTTTCCAAATTGATGTTACTCATTACTTCTCATATTCATGTTCTTCTTAAATTATATTTTAAAAGAGTTTGATCTCATGCTATCTCCTAGGCTTGAACAAGAATTTCATCATTACACAGTTTCTCTACTGATTCCCATTTTGTGCCTTACTGTAACACAATCCTCTTGAGGAGAATACTCCTGTCCTCTTCAATTGTTAAGTCTGATTTACTGTTTATAATGCACTTGAAATCTCACTTGGTCTACTGAAAAGCATAATGTCGACCTAGCACTCTGAATACTTTTTAGAATTTTAATAACATTTGTGGGAGATGCTGACTACTTAGCAACTATCCAGGGACCATCTCATATTTCTCAGTCCTACTGAAATTTGGAATGAGTCTAGTTCTGACCACAAATAGAAGAAATGGGAATCAGTTTGAGGCCAAGACATTTAACAGGTGGTGCACGACCCACCAGTTTTCTCTTCTGCAAGGAGACCACTTTCACGTTACTTTGCCAACAAAGGTCCGTCTAGTCAAAGCTATGGTTTTTCCAGTAATCATGTATGGATATGAGAGTTGAGCTATAAGGAAAGCTTACTGCCAAAGAACTGATGCTTTTGAACTGTGGTGTTGGAGTAGACTTCAGAGTCCTTTGGACTGCAAGGAGATCCAACCAGTCAATCCCAAAGGAAATCAGTCCTGAATATTCATTGGAAGGACTGATGCTGAAGCTGAAGCTCCAACACTTTGGACCCCTGATGGGAAGAACTGACTCATTAGAAAAGACCCTGATGCTGGTAAAGATTGAAGGTGGGAGGAGACGGGGACAACAGAGGATGAGATGGCTGGATGGGATCAGAGACTTGATGGACATGAGTTTGAGCAAGCTCAGGGAGTTGCTGATGGACAGGAGTGCTGCAGCCCATGGGGTTGCAAGGAGTTGCACACGACTGAGTTACTGAAATGAACTGAACTGAAGGAGACCACAGAAGCCTTCAGCTCAGATGGTGGAGCCAGAAGGTGGAAATGAACTGAAGACCTTTGTTACTGTGTGGAAGTAAACAACCCTGGGGAATCACAGAGCCTCCATGCTGTGAGTTAGAAATCAATGTTGGGAGCCATGAACCAGTGAGATTTGGAAACTGTTTCTGGAGGATTCTTTACTCTATCCTGATTAATACTGGGACATAAGCAGTAGGTGACTGTTGCTAAAGCAACCCAAAAAACAAACAAACAAAAAAACTGAAGCACGTGACATCTGATGAGTAGGCTGGTGGAGGCTGCAAAGACTGACTTAGGAAGCGGCACACGATTTGATGGTGCTGTCGCCTCTGAGAACTTGCAGTTCTGACCCTGTGGGCCATGAGCTGTAGGGGCTCTAAACATCAGAAAATGGAACTGCAGGAGTGTGTGCTGGCTGCTACTGGCTGTATTTGACAAGGAATACAAGTAAGAGATGATTTAGCAAGGAATATATCAGTCTGAAAGCATACTTCTGGGAAAAGTCTTGGAGTCTTAGACCCCCAGAGTAAGAGATGAAATGGAAAAAGACCTTGAGAGACAAATGTCTATTAAAGTTTAAGTCTCAGATGCAAAGATCAGATTAAGCATCTGAGGGAGAAAGTGAAACCAAGATTGAAACTTTCTGTCCTGAAAGTGACAGCCTTCTGGCAGTGTGCGTGCGTGTGCAGTTGTGTCCAACTCTTTGCGACCCCATGGACTGTAGTCCTCCAGGTTCCTCTGTCCATGGAATTTTCCAGGCGAGAATACTGGAGCAGGTTGCCATATCCTTCTCCAGGAGATCTTCCTGACCCAGGGATCAAACCCTTATCTTTTGTGTCTTTTTCATTGGCAGCAGTTCTTTACCAGCTGAGCCACCAGGGAAGCCCTTATGATAGCCCTCCTTAAATCCAGATGGGTCTGGAATGTGAAAACAAACAAACAAATATCTGAGAAAGTCTCAGCCCCAACCATGGGTGTGATTCCTAGTAATCAATCTGACTAGGAGTCATAGACAGAAAGCCTATTGGGTCTTTGAGAGTCACACTGAAAACAAATACCGGCCAAAGATGTGATATGTGAGCCTTATCATTCTTTGGAATTCCAACTTTAATTAAGGCAAGACCTTAATTAAGAAAGCCATGCAGCCCCAAAGAGGGTATATTCTACAACAGCCATTTAAGACATGGCTAAGAAACAGTTTAAAAACTAGAAGAAACTGTCAGAGCCTCAAAGAACAGTGAATAAGATGCTCCTCCAGAGAGTACATTGGGCCTTATAAAGGAGCAGAGTCCCACCAGAGGCTTGGGCATGCAGGGTAGTGGTGGGGAGCGGGGGGTCTTTGCAATGTCTGCCTGACAAGGATTCAATATTTCAGAAATGCTGTGAATCCTAAGTCCTGGATAGCTCCCTTTCATTCCATTTCTGGAATGTTTTTACTGCTTCTATTCTATCCCATTTCTACCATAGAGTGTCACGGGGCTGTGGAAATGCAAACTTGTCTTTATGGCTATTTAATCAGTCTGAATTTAGAGACTATGCCATAATATTCAGAAATCTTGGACTCTGAGCTTGATGCAGCGACTAGGTAGGACTTCCGTTTGTTTTCACTGGGACATGTCACAATAATGGAGCAAAGAGGCGTTTTGCAAACAGAAGGGTTGCCTGTGACAGTGCCAACTGGGCTGAATGGCCACGTGTGATCCCCCCACCCTCACGCTATTCCAGGCCCTTTTGCTGGAAGCCACGGATCTAGCTTCGGCAAATGTGCTGTGAATAGAAATGATGTTTACAACTTCTAGGCTAAAATATGTAAGCACCAGAGTACACCGTTCTCTTCTCCTCAAGGCTAAAGCAGTCATATAGACCTTGAAATGGAAGACCCCCCCAGATGGAAGCATCCCAGATCTCCACATGAAGGAAATCTGCTCAGGACAGCACACTGGATCTGCAGTGGCCATGACCATAATCTATGAAAAATATCAACACACTCTGCAAGGCATAAAGCAAATGGTTAAATATGAACAGATGTAAGGTTCGTGAAAGTTGGAAGTTAAGCACCGTTAGCAGTGAGACAATTAACAAGAACAGACAATTAACAAGAATTTTGTACCTCAAATTTCAGAAATGTCCAAAAGTTGGAGGTATCACATACCTCAGAGTGGGAGATGCACATTTAAAAAAACCAGAGTATTAATTCAAAGTCTTTACAGTAAACTCCAAGGACCCCGGAGTGCTTTTCTCATCCATGTTTTCAGAAGGCTATTTGTTCCTGGAACACGTTTGGAAGCTTGTCTTCTATAGAGACTATCAGAAAGACTTTGGGCTTAGGAACAGACACCAAGGACACCAGAGGGCCACACTAAAAACAGAAATAATGAGGGACAGCTTTCTGTATAATTCAAGCTCCATCCCCCTTTCCTCCTGACCCAGCAGCCTCCAGGTATACAGATCTTCCTCCTTCCAACTCCCCACAAACATGGAGGAGATTGAATTATCCAGAGGAACGGACCAAATCCAGAGAAGAGACTTCATATTTGAACATTCTTGCAATAAAATGACACACATTAAAAACTGTACACAAAGGATAACCAATCAACAAGCCATACCTACAGCCTTCAAAGAATTTTTTTTAGTACCTCTCACCAATAGGCAGTGGGAGATTACCAGATACTTGAAAAATATTTCTATTACAAAAGAGAACTAAAACAAATAGGGGGTAAACCCCATAAATGCAAGAGATTTTGCACAACAGAGAAAGAAGCAAACACATTTACAATCAATATTCTCTGAGAGAAAAGAGAAATTCTGAAAAAAAAAACCAATTTTTTAGAAATTTAAATGAGAACATTTAAGTTAAAAAAAGAGCTGAAAGATAAATGGAAGGCATCATTCAAAAAGGAGAACACAAAGTTTGCAGAAAATAGCAAAGAAAATAATCAATCAATGAAAGCTAACATCTTATTAAAAAAAACACGTTTTTTAAGAATTTCTACAACTGTTAGATTTGAATAATGATAATGATAGTAATAATAGTAATACCTTATTAAACACCCTACAGTTATTACCCAGCTCATGTAGTTGAAGTAAGAAGAAAATTAGTTAAATGAGTTAGTACAGGCACTTAGAACCATGCCTGACACAAAATAAACACTTGATAAACATTATAATTATTATTAATAGCAATATTACTATTAAGGTAAAAACTATGTGTTCCTAAAACAAGAGAAAAGTAAAATGGTTGGAGGTACAGGGTTAAAGAAAATTATCTTAAAAAAATAAAAAGAAAATGTCTCCAAGGGTTTGTGTCTGAGACTTACAATGTCCACCTTGTATTTGATGCATATAATGAAAACAAACAGACCTGTGCCAAAAGAGATCATTGTGAAATTTCACTAAACTAAGGGTAAAAGAGAAAGTCTAAATGCTTTTCAGAGATGATGAGAGACAGAGGGAAGTAATAGTTATAAACAAAGGATCAGGAACTGGAAGGGCATCAGAACTCCTAATGGCCAGAAGACAACAAAAGCCAGAAAAGAATGGCTCAAAATTATGACAGGAAATGCTTAATGATCTAGAACTCCATACACAATCAGTCAAGATGCAGGATAAATCAAGATCATTTTCAAATATGCAAGGTGGTGCATGCATGTTCTGTCGTATCCAACCCTTTGTGACCCCATGGGTTCCTTTGTCCGTGGAATTTTCCAGGCAAGAATGGAGTGGGTTGCCATTTCTTTCTCCAGATCTTCCTAACCAAGGGATTGAACCCATGTCTCCTGCATTGGCAGGGGGGTTCTTTACCAGCTGAGCCACCTGGGGAAGCCATGCATGCAAGGTAGGTAGTTTTTAAAAAAATGGTCACAATATTCTGCAGTTTCTCCATCAAGAGGCAGCATCTCTTTCTCCACCACTTGAATCTAGGTTTGGACATGTGATTAGCTTGTATAATGGGACAGGAGCAAACACTACACAGTCAGAGGCTCAGAAAGGGACTGTGTGTGCTAGGTCTTGTCCTCTCATGTCACTGAGAACCCAGAGGTCACCATGAAGAAGCCAAGGATGGTCTCCAAGGATGACAGACCACGTGAATGGAGTGAGGCCCCAGCCACCTCAGTCATCCCAGCTGAAGACCCAAATATGGGAGTGAGACCACCTTGAACTCTCTAGCCCCAGCTAAGCTAGCAGACCTAAAGAACTATATCAACTGATTCCCCAAAACTGAACTAACAAACAAGTGTTCTTTTAAGCCACTAAGTTTGGAGTGGATTGTTATACAGCAAAGCTAATGAATTTAGCCTCAAATTTTCTCAGGAAGCCTCTACAGAATGTACTTTGTTGTTCAGCTGCTAAGTCATGTTCAGCCCTTTGCTACCCATGGACTGCAGCATGCCAGGCTCCTCTGTCCTCCACCAACTCCTGGAGTTTGCTTAAATTCATGTCCATTGAGTCCATGATGCTATCTAATCATCTCATCCTCTGTCCTCCTTCTCCTCTGGACTTCAATCTTTCCCAGCATTAGGGTATTTTCCAATGAGTCAGCAGTTCACATCAGGTGGCCAGAGTATTAGAGCTTCAGCTTCAGCATCAGTCCTTTCAATGAATATTCAGGGTTGATTTCCTTTCAGATTGACTGGTTTGATTCCTTGATGTCCAAGGGACGCTCATGAGTCCTCCACCACCACAATTTGAAGGCATCAATCTTTAGTGCTTAGCCTTCTTTATGGTCCAACTCTCACATCCGTATGTAACTCCTAGAAAAAACATCCCTCTGACTATACGGACCTTTATTGGCAAAGTGAAGTCTCTGCTTTTCGATATGCAGTCTAGGTTTGTCATAGTTTTCCTTCCAAGGAGCACGTGTCTTTTAATTTCATAGCTGCCATCACTACCTGCAGTGACTTTGGAGACCAAGAAAATAAAGTCTGTCACTGTTCTCACTTTCCCCCATCTGTTTCCCAGGAAGTGATGGGACTGGATGCCATGATCTAATTTTTTTGAATGTTGAGTTTGAAGCCAGCTTTTTTGCTCTCCCTTTTCACCCGCATCAAGAGGCTCTTTAGTTCCTCTTTACTTTCTGCCATTAGGATGGTATTATCTGCATATCTGCGGTTGTTGATATTTCTCCCGGCAATCTTGATTCCAGCTTGAGCTTCATCCAGTCTGGCATTTTGCATGATATACTCTGCATATAAGTTAAATAAGCAGGGTGACAATATACAGCCTTGACGTACTCCTTTCCCAATTTTGAACCAGTCTGTTGTTCCATGTCTGGTTCTAACTGTTGATTCTTAACCCACATACAGCTTTCTCAGGACACAGGTAAGGTGGTCTGGTACTCCCATCTCTTTAAGAATTCTCCTCCGTTAGTTATTATCCACACAGTGCAAGGCTTTAGCATAGTCAATCAGGCAGAAGTAGATGTTTTTCTGAAATTCTCTTGCTTTCTCCATGATCCCATGAATGTTGGCAATTTGATCTATGGTTCCTCTGCCTTTTCAAAACCCAGCTTGTACATCTGAAAGTTCTTGGTTCCCATACTGCTGAAGCCTAGCTTGGAGGATTTTGAGCATAGCCTTGCTAGCATGATCCCTTCATGGATCACAGCTTTGTTATGGTGAAGAGGCTTGCATAAGTCAATGAAGCTATGAACCATGCTGTAGTTTGGCCATCCAAGATGGATGGACGACAGTGAAGAGTTCTGAAAAAACGTGGTCCACTGGAGGAGGAAATGGCAACCAACTCCAGTATTCTTGCCAGGAGAACCTCATGAACAGAGAATGTACACTACCAAACAAAATTTTAAAAAGCAGATATAGTTGCTTCCAGGAAGCAGTAGATCCAACCCAAGAGAGTGGAAAAGAGAATTCCAAGGATGACTTTGAAAAGCAGCCATAGGACAATAGCTAAGCATCAAAAACAGTGGGCAAGTCAGACAGGCTAGAGAGGAGTTGCAGGAAGGCATCACCAAAGAAAAAAATTTGTTTTGGGTGTATAAAAACTAGCTGAAAAATGGCAATTATTAACTCCAAGGTAAAATGAAAGTTTATACAAGAAATGGAAGGTTTCACGCTAAATACCCTGAACCAGTTGTGAGCAAGATATATATAGGCATGGCAGTTTAATACAGAAACAACAATAAGAGAGCATAGTTGGATGATTGTTAGTTAGAAATATGATAGTAAGTAGTAGAAAAGACTTTGAATTACCCATCTCTAGGGAGGGGCAATAAGAGGTACAGAAGAGTGGGGCATAAGACTTCTGTGTTGGAGTACAATTAAAATTTTTGACTTCTGGAAATACATTAGTTTAGAAAAATAAAATTACATTTGGAAATAAGTTAAGAGCCAAAGAAATATATATTAAACAAAAACCTCTAACTATACTTGACTCTTCTGTGTATCATTCTTATATGTTTATGTCTATGACTCACATAGTATGTCTATACTTATTTATTGAAAAAATTCTGGCCAAGAGTTTATCAACAAACTGCAAAGATTTAAATATTTTTCATCTGTACCTCACTTGCTATTAATAAATTATGAATAAATCAATAGAAGCAAAATACACGCTTACAAAAGATTTTATCATGGCACTTTTGTAAGAAGAAAACAATCTGGAAGTCACATAAAAATGCAAGAATGAGGAAAGAGGAAATTATATATATATTTATGCAATTTATAAAATCATACTTTTGAAGATGAATGATGTAAAGATAGGTGAGCTTAAACCAAAAAAGTGCAGAATAGAATAATATCTGGTATTGTATATTATATATAAATAATGAATGTGTGTGGAGTGTGTATATAAAATATAAGATGTAAAGATGGTTTTATTGTTCTCTTTTACTTGTCTATACTGTCCATATGATCTGCAATGATTTTTGTATCACCATTTATGATGAAAAAATATGCAACGTTTAATTTAATATTCAGCTTGTAAGTAAATATTTTTTAAAAATCTCTTGTATTTATGAAACTCGATTCCCATTTCATGAAAAAGAAAAACAAAAAATATCAGTTTTCTGTTCCTGGTGAAGGTGGGATAGGTTCCTGTAGACAGCGATTATAATCTGTAGACACAATATGAAAAGCAAATATTTGAAGTTAGTGAAGAGTGAAAAAAAAACTAGGCAGAAACTGGAGTAGATAAAAAGAGATTCTTGTTGACACAGGTTTTTCTTGGAAGACACTCTAAATTCAGGTGAAACAAAAAATAACATGCTTACCTCTGGCTGATTCATGTTGATGTATGGCAGAAACCAACACAATATTATAAAGCAATTATCTTTCAATTAAAAATAAATGAACTAAAATATTTTTTAAAAATTAACACTCTTAAAAGGTAGGAGCACCTAGAGTCTGTACAAAGTCCAACAAACAAAAAATTGTGTCTGATCAAGAAGAAAAAAGCTACCCTATAGAAATAGACCCTCAGATGACCTGGCTGAAGATATTTCAGAGAAAGACTTTAAGGCAGTTGCTATAAATGTATCCAAGAAGTTAAAGAAAATATGAAAATAATAAGTGGAAAAAAAGGGAAACTTGAGATCAATAAAAATATGGGAAAATGAAAATATAACTAACCTAAATGAATAAATACTTTAATTAAAAATTAGATTTCATTAGACTCAGCTACACACTGCATGGGTTTCCCTGGTGGCTCAGTGGTAAAGAACCCACCTACCAATGCAGGAGATGCAAGTTCGATTCCTGGCACAGGAAGATACCCCAAAGAAGGAAATGGCAAGCCATGTTAGTATTCTTGCTTGGAAAATCCCATGGACAGAGGGGCCTAGAGGGCTATAGTCCATGGGATTGGAAGAGCCAGACATGACTTAGTGACTAAACAACAACAACAAAACACACTGCATGCATGAGATGAACTTAAAATACAAAGATACAGAGAGACAAAGTAAATGGAGAAAGATATACCATGCAAATGTAAGCCAGTATGGTTATACTAACATCAGACAAAGTGCACACTGAGATATGGAATTATCCACTGATAAAGAAGGACATTTCATAAAGATAAAATAATAGCCATCATAAATATGTATGAATCTCTATTAGAGTTTTAAAGTACATAATACAAAAGCTGACAGAACTAAAAGGAAAACTAGAAAAATCTACAGTCATATTTGGAGATTTTAACACCCTTGTTTCAATAATTGATAGAATAACTAGGCAAAGAATTTAACAAATATAGAAATGTTGAACAGCAAAACTGGAATTTATAAAATGCTATCTCTAATAACTGAAGAATAGACATTATTTTCAAATGTGTAAGGAACTTGCACCAAATCAGAAAATGTGCTGTAGTATAATGTAAGTCTCAATAATTTTTAAAAAAGGAATTTGTACAGAATATATTCTGATCATCATAGACTTAATTATAAACCAACAACACTAAGATATCCAGAAAATCTTCAAACATCTGTAAATTAACCAACACACTTTTTGGCCCATCCTCTGGACCAAAAAAAAAAAAAAAAAAACACATGAGAAATTTAAAAATATTTAGGTTAGAATAGAAATAAAAAGATTAAAATGTCAAAATTTGTGTGGTGAACCTAACTAAAGTTTTACTTAGGTATAAACCTTATAGCATTATATACTTGTATTAGAAAAAAAGAGAAAGGATTAAAATTAATGACCTAAGTTTTCATTTTAGGAAGCTAGAGTAGCAAAGAGAAATTTAACTCAAAGGAAGTA
Organism: Bubalus kerabau; assembly: GCF_029407905.1. Taxonomy (NCBI): domain Eukaryota; kingdom Metazoa; phylum Chordata; class Mammalia; order Artiodactyla; family Bovidae; genus Bubalus; species Bubalus kerabau. The sequence goes on along the minus strand of NC_073644.1, from coordinate 27,114,532 downwards.
GAAGGAAAGAAATAATAAGAGCAGAAATCAATCAAATTGCAAACAGTAATCCAACTGTGTTGCTTTCTGGTGGTCTAATTTAAAATTGATATATATATATAAAGAAAACCAGAGTAACAAATATCCAGTGTTCTTTAAACTGATTTTCTCAAGCAAGGTTTTGTCAAATACCTCCTGGAAGATACTTGATGGTTGACTTCTCTTATAAGAGCCTAAGACAAGAAGATAGTCTGTATCTCATATTAAACATGAAAATATGGGGCCTGTGGAAGAGCTAGTGTTTGCATGAAGGCCAAGAACAGAGACCAGCAGACCCAGACCTGCAAGGATGCAAAAGCATAAAGTTCCCCAAGCAGTGGGGGAATTTCATGTGGTTAAGTGGTTGGAAAAGTTGATGATCTATGCTTAGTTGTGTATACAATGAGGCATTTAAAATGCATTTTCTCAGGGACTATTTCTACATAAGATAGGGAAGTTTTACTTTAAAAACACTCCAAAAAAAAAAAAAAAAAAAAAAAAAAAAAAAAAAAAAAATAAAAACACTCCATATTTCAAAAGAACTCTTGAGTGAAAGAATCAAGTGACAAAGGTTGTCACTGGGGATACAGAGCAACTGGAAATAATAATGATGTTTGGTCATCTAGAAAATCTTTTTCTTGTAAATAATCTGTAATATATGTGCTAATATCTCCCATCAAGGGGAAATAATCTCTCAGGTAGCAAGGTTACTGGGCATGTAAAAGAAAAGTAGTGTTGGCTCTTTTGTTTGCAGTTTTTATTCTGCTTCACCATTTCTGGACTGTTGCAAAGCACTTCTACAGCCAGTTCTCTCTCTTTATTTAAAAAAAAAAAAAAAGAAAAAAACCTCTTATTTCCTTAATTTTTCTATAATTTTTGACTCCCTCCAAGTAGAGAATTGTTTTAAATGGTGTAATTAGAGTTGAAAGATTCTGGCAGGAGCCAGAGTTGTGTGCAGAGGTGAAGACCTCCACTATAGGACTACGTGACCTTGTTTTCTAAAGGAAGTATCAGAGACAGGAAGAGGCTGGACAAGATTTCCCAGAATCCCTGCTTCTACCATAACATCTGTGAACCAAGCTGGCAATACAATTATCTAGTCTTACATCATAAAATCTAATTCCAGGAAAAAAACTGTAAACACCTTGTCCTTATATTTATCCTAGAAATGAGAAAGATGGGTTACAACTTTCTATCCAAAATACACTGGATTCAGGTCATGTATAAAGAATTTTCTTTTTTTAAGAAAAAGGTTGGTTTGAGAAATCAATATGATGGCCAAGTACCTTCCTTGGTTTTTAACATGTCTAGAAATGTTCCTTTCTTCATGGGAAAAAAAAAAAGGATGTTCTAAGTGTACTAGACCACCTGACCTGCCTATTGAGAAACCTATATGCAGGTCAGGAAGCAACAGTTAGAGCTGGACATGGAACAACAGACTGGTTCCAAATAGGAAAAGGAGTACGTCAAGGCTGTATATTGTCACCCTGCTTGTTTAACTTCTATGCAGAGTACATCAGGAGAAATGCTGGGCTGGAAGAAGCACAAGCTGGAATCAATATTGCCGGGAGAAATGTCAATAACCTCAGATATGCAGATGACACCACCCTTATGGCAGAAAGTGAAGAGGAACTAAAAAGCCTCTTGATGAAAGTGAAAGAGGAGAGTGAAAAAGTTGGCTTAAAGCTCAACATTCAGAAAATGAAAATCATGGCATCTGGTCCCATCATTTCATGGGAAATAGACGGAGAAACAGTGGAAACAGTGTCAGACTTAGTTTTTTGGGCTCCAAAATCACTGCAGATGGTGATTGCAGCCATGAAATTAAAAGACGCTTACTCCTTGGAAGGAAAGTTATGACCAACCTAGATAGCATATTCAAAAGCAGAGACATTACTTTGTCAACAAAGGTCCATCTAGTCAAGGCTATGGTTTTTCCACTGGTCATGTATGGATGTGAGAGTTGGACTGTGAAGAAAGCTGAGCGCTGGAGAATTGATGCTTTTGAACTGTGGTGTTGGAGAAGACTCTTGAGAGTCCCATGGACTGCAAGGAGATCCAACCAGTCCATTCTAAAGGAGATCAGTCCTGGGTGTTCTTTGAAAGGAATGATGCTAAAGCTTAAACTCCAGTACTTTGGCCACCTCATGTGAAGAGCTGACTCATTGGAAAAGACTCGGATGCTGGGAGGGATTGGGGGCAGGAGAAAAAGAGGACAACAGAGGATGAGATGGCTGGATGGCATCACTGACTCGATGGACGTGAGTCTCAGTGAACTCCAGGAGTTGGTGATGGACAGGGAGGCCTGGCGTGCTGCAATTCATGGGGTCGCAAAGAGTTGGACACGACTGAGCGACTGAACTAAACTGAACTGAAATGTACCAGAATACAGCATCCTTTCTTTCCTCCAAGACACACTTATAATTTCTGTGGTTGATCTTCTAATTTAAGCCCCAGAATATTTCTGCCTTTGACTTTCAAGTCAATCACATTGACATGTGTGATTTACTGCCTTTGTAATACTGTAATTTAACACAATTACATTCCTTGCATCTAGGAATATTTTAAGTGAAGTACTAATAAAGCCAATTAAGTCTCCCCAGGCTGGTTATTAGGTTCTATGCTTTCTGCAATTTTACTTTTTTAAGGACTAATAGTGTTTTGTTCTCATCAAAATAGTTTAGGATGATCTTAAATACAGACTAAAAGGCTAGAAAAAAGTATGAGAGTCTTTTAAATCACTTTCAGTATTATAAAATATAGGCATCATTTCTTTTTCTTTTTATAAAAACAACCTAGCAATTATGCTTACTTTTAAAAATACACATAGTTATTTTACAAAACCTTCCTGGGACCAGTATAATATTCTTATTCTTGACTCATTACTCTGACTTTCAGTAGCATCCTATATTGATTTTAAGATCTTGCTTATGGCTTTTTAGGCATTTCATGGTTTAAATATTCTATACCTTTCAGATTGATTACTTCTATATTATCTGTCACTTTTTTTATTGTCAGAGCAGGGGCTGCTTTCTGCTCTGTTGTCACAAATGGATTCCCATGAGGCTAACACTTTTCATGCATCTTGCCAACGGAAATTGCTACTTCTTGAAGTAAGTAATTCTGAGCCTCTTACAGCTTTATAAAACAGAGGTGTAACATTTTTACCACTGGATCTGAAATGCTTACTTATCTGAGGGTTTGTTCTTAGACTAAGTAAAATGATTCTGGAGAAGGCTTTGTAAACACTGGTTGTATCTGCTTCTTGACAATAGTGATGCTTTTATCTAACTCCTTTTCCTAAAAGTATGTCAAACAAGCAGGTATGTTTCATGTAACTCAACAGCTGCTTAATTGCTTTCTTATCACTGATCATAAGACTTTCTAATATTATTTGTATACATTTCCCAAAGTGGGTGACTATATTTCCATGATGCAGTCTCATTTGCAAAGTTTCTCAGTGATCATAATGGTATGTTTTACTTCTTTCCTAAGAAAACTATGAAGATTATGGTAGCCCTAGAACTGCCTTCTATCCATAGTGGTACAAAACTGGTTGTTAATTGTGAATTTGATATTTTGTACTTTAGTTCCATAAGACAATTGAAATTTAAATTTCAGGTATTCAAAAAATAACATTTTATTTTAAAAATTTGTTTGAAAGTAATTCTTTACTGGGGCTCCCCTAGTGGCTCAGTGATAAAGAATCTGTCTGTCAATGCAGGAGACATGCAATCAATCCCTGGATCCAGAAGATCCCCTGGAGGAGCGCATGGCAACCCTCTCCAGTATTCTTGCTTGGGAAATCCCATGGACAGAGGAGCCTGGCGGGCTATAGTCATGTGGTCGAAAAAGAGTTGGATATGATATGTTCACCACGCAGTTTCAAAAAACCACCTTTGTTGATGTCACCACTTATGTCAATAGCAAACTAAGTTTTGTGAAGCTTTCAAGCTCACAGTGGCATGTATAAGCTTTTCAAAACTCTAATTTTCATTTGAAAGTTCAAATTGTTTCATTGGCCACAAATACTGTGATTTGTTCTCTTTGAAGTGGCAGGCTTGTTGTGTTCATTTTTAAGAAAAGGTATGTCAAGCAGTTGAGTCTGAATACCCACAGTTTGCCTGTAACTTTTTCTTTTAAATGAAAATGATGTTCCATAAAAATAACCAGTTCATCTCACAACTTGAAAATCACACAGGTATTTTTCCTAGAGAACCTACTTCAGTGTTCAGCAGAAGTGTTTTAAATGTATTTCGCATTTAATCAGACAGTATTAAAAAGGCACATACCCCAGTGCTGAGATTTAATACAATTAATATTTACTACATTGCCAAGAAAGAAAAAGTGAAGTGTCAGTCGGTCACTCATGTAGTGTTGATTCTTTGCAACCCCAAGGACTATAACCTATCAGGCTCCTCTGTCCATGGAATTCACCAGACAAGAATACTGGGGTGGGTTGCCAGTCCCTGCTCCAGGGGATCTTCCTGACTCAGGGATCAAGCTTGGGTTTCCTGCATTGCAGGCAGGTTCACCAAATTCTTAATTAAAGTTGGCCATGCACATGTCTGACAGTAAGGACTACATTGAGTATTAGAAATACTGTCTGCACCATTACCTTCATTCAAGTAAAACACCAGAAATTTTACCCACTTAGTCCAAAAAAAATCTGAGTATTATTTGAAAATAGTTTCATTTTCACAGAACCTACCTCTCACCCTTCAGAAGTCTTGCAGACCACACTTTGATAACTACTGTTCTTGACAATGAGAGGCACTGAACATGTAGAGGAAATATTTGATCACAAGTTAAAAACATTTTTAAAAAATTGAAAAAAAATCCAGTATTTTCTGAATGTGTTTATATAAGATCTAAGAAAACATAGTTATTAAAAATAAACATTCAATTCAGTTTAGTTCAGTTCACTTGCTCAGTCGTGTCCGACTCTTTGTGACCCCATGAATTGCAGCACACCAGGCCTCCCTGTCCATCACCAACTCCCAAAGTTTACTCAAACTCATGTCCATCGAGTCGGTGATGCCATCCAGCCATCTCATCCTCTGTCGTCCCCTTCTCCTCCTCTCCCCAATCCCTTCCAGCATCAGGGTCTTTTCCAATGAGTCAACTCTTCGTATGAGATGGCCAAAGTATTGGAGTTTCAGTTTCAGCATAGGTCCTTCCAATGAACACCCAGGACTGATCTCCTTTAGAATGGACTGGTTGGATCTCCCTGCAGTCCAAGGGACTCTCAAGAGTCTTCTCCAACACCACAGTTCAAAAGCATCAATTCTTTGGTGCTAAGCTTTCTTTATAGTCCAACTCTCACATCCATACATGACCAGTGGAAAAACCATAGCCTTGACTAGATGGACCTTTGTTGGCAAAGTAATGTCTCTGCTTTTTAAAAACCCCAGAAACATGAAGCTCAAATAGTTAACCTAGTTTTAGAGATGGATTCCAGTATTACTGGGAATTGGATACTCATTAGTTTATAAAACTTTGAGTGGACAGGATTTATCTGGACCCAAAATACTTTGATAAATGCATAAAATAAGCCCAGTTAAAAATTCTGCATGCAATTCAGTTATTCAAATGTTTTAAGCTGTTTTTATCAGATTTCTCAGCCTATCATGCAATTGTGGATTTCAACAATTGTTTTCCTGTGAATTTAGATAGCACATGGTTGTCTTATATTCTGATCACAAACTGGCTGCCTACATCTGGATAGACAAGACAAAGGCCATTGTCATTGTCAAGACTTTTATTTAAATCAATACATCTCAACAGTCAGACTATTAGGTCTGCATAAAACTGTGGGGTGAGTTAAGAAAATTTTGCCAAGAGAATACAGTCTGTTTAAGCTATTCAAGTTTCTTTTTCTATCAGGCATTAAAACCTAAGTAAAATGTGCATTCAAATCACACCTGTTTCAGTTTCTCAAAAGTGCAATTTCAGCTAATTTAAGAATTCATTCCTCTTAGGGACACATTTTACTGGGAGATTTAAGCTAGTCAGATCAGCCAGAGTAAATCATGCAGTTAACTGATTTTTGATAATAGAAAAATTTGGCTGGTTGGAAATGCTTATACACTGTGGAAGTGCAGAATGCAGGTGGGTCACTAAAAAGAATTCTGCTTCTATAACCAGGAGGCAAGGGCCACAGTCTCATGTCACTAACTTCAAGTGTCATTCTCAACTACCTGTCCTTGGTATTACCCAAAAACAAGAATTAGAAAGTTGACAGAAATAATAAATCCATGATTATACTGAAATATAATGCAGAGGGGTGGTTGAATAGAACCAGCTTTTATATTCTTCCTGTCAGAATCCAAGCATTAGCTTAAAATTTGTATAAAAATGACATTTGTTTGAGAGGCTAGATAGCAGTGTGCTGTTTCCTGTCTACACATGTCAGATTTTAAGCTTCAGAACAGCTAAACAATGCTTTGTCCCCATAGAACGGGAATGCATAATGACAAGATCATTTTACTATCTGGAATGGAAAATGCCAATGTTATCATTTTAATTCAATTGTTAAAGACTATCTAGTTTCCTTTGGGGGTCAGTTTAGGGAAGACCACCTCATGCATTACTGTGTATTCACCACTACCTTTAAATAACAGTCAAGACCTTCCTCAGTCTCTGCAGCTGATCTCCACCCTCCACCAAAAAAAAAAAAAAAAAAAAAATCCTGCTATAAGATTCTCTAAGTTCAAAGATGTCCTCTTTATTGGGGCAGCCCAGGCATTTGCCTCCTGAATTGGCTCCTCTGCTTTGTAGATGGTGAGGCAGGCCATGAAGTATTTTCTCAGGAAAGTGTTGGGCTTCAGAAACTCTCACAACTCATGTAGGAAACATGATTTTATGGAGTTCGAGGGCTCCCTCAACCCATCGTCACCTGTGCTAAATCTCTGTTTATAAAATATTGAAACTGGCTAACAAGAAAGTATGGGAAATATACAAATATGAACAGTGTGAAAAGGCAATGACCTTCCCAGGTCGGTAGGTGTCCAATATGCTACTGGAGATCAGTGGAGAAATAACTCCAGAAAGAATGAAGGGATGGAGCCAAAGCAAAAAAAACACCCAGTTGTGGATGTGACTGGTGATAGAAGCAAGGCCCAATGCTATAAAGAGCAACATTGTATAGGAACCTGGAATGTTAGGTCCATGAATCAAGGCAAATTGGAAGTGGTCAAACAGGAGATGGCAAGAGTGAACGTCAACATTCTAGGAAACAGCAAACTAAAATGGACTGCAATGGGTGAATTTAACTCAGATGACCATTATATATACTACTGTGGGCAGGAATCCCTTAGAAGAAATGGAGTAACCATCATAGTCAACAATAGAGTCTGAAATGCAGTACTTGGGTGCAATCTCAAAAACAACAGAATGATCTCTGTTCATTTCCAAGGCAAACCATTCAATATCACAGTAATCCAAGTCTATGCCCCAACCAGTAATCCTGAAGAAGCTGAAGTTGAATGGTTCTATGAAGACCTACAAGACCTTTTAGAACTAACACCCAGAAAGATGTCTTTTTCATTATAGGGGACTGGAATGCAAAAGTAGGAAGTCAAGAAACACCTGGAGTAACAGGCAAATGTGGCCTTGGAGTACAGAATGAAGCAGGGCAAAGACTAATAGAGTTTTGCCAAGAAAATGCACTGGTCATAGCAAACACCCTCTTCCAACAACACAAGAGAAGACTCTACAAATGGACATCACCAGATGGTCAACACTAAAACAGATTGATTATATTCTTTACAGTCAAAGATGAAGAAGCTCTATACAGTCATCAAAAACATGACCAGGAGTTGACTGTGGCTCAGATCATGAACTCCTTATTGCCAAATTCAGACGTAAATTGAAGAAAGTGGGGAAAACCACTAGATCATTCAGGTATGACCTAAATCAAATCCCTTATGATTATACAGTGGAAGTGACAAATAGATTTAAGGGACTAGATCTGATAGCATGCCTGATGAACTATGGACAGAGGTTCATGACATTGTACAGGAGGCAGGGATCAAGACCATCTCCAAGAAAAATAAATGCAAAAAAGCAAAATGGTTGTCTGAGGAGGCCTTACAAATAGCTGCAAAAGAAGAGAAGTGAAAAGAAAAGGAGAAAAGGAAAGTTATGCCCATTTGAATGCAGAGTTCCAAAGAATAGCAAAGAGTGATAGGAAAGTCTTCCTCAGTGATCAATGTAAAGAAATAGAGGAAAATAATAGAATGGGAAAGACTAGAGATCTCTTCAGGAAAATTAGAGATACCAAGATAGCATTTCATGCAAAGATGGGCTCGATAAAGGACAGAAATGATAGGGACCTGAGAGAAGCAGAAGATATTAAGAAGAGGTGGCAAGAATACACAGAAGAACTGTACAAAAAAGATCTTCACGACCCAGATAGTCACGATGGTGTGATCACTGACCTAGAGCCAGACATCCTGGAATGTGAAGTCACGTGGGCCTTAGAAAGCTAGTGGAGGTGATGGAATTCCAGTTGAGCTATTTCAAATCCTGAAAGATGATGCCATGAAAGTGCTGCACTCAATATGCCAGCAAATTTGGAAAACTCAGCAGTGGCCACAGGACTGGAAAAGGTCAGTTTTCATTCCAATCCCAAAGAAAGGCAATGCCAAAGAATGCTCCAACTACCGCACAATTGCACTCATCTCACACCCTAGTAAAGTACTGCTCAAAATTCTCCAAGCCAGGCTTCAGCAATATGTGAACCATGAACTTCCACATGTTCAAGCTGGTTTTAGAAAAGGCAGAGGAACCAGAGATCAAATTGCCAACATCCACTGGATCATCAAAAAAGCAAGAGAGTCCCAGAAAAACATCTACTTCTGCTTTATTGACTATACTAAAGCCTTTGACTGTGTGGATCACAATAAACTGTGGAAAATTCTGAAAGAGATGGGAATACCAGACCACCTGAGCTGCCTCTTGAGAAACCTATATGCAGGTCAGGATGCAACAGTTAGAACTGGACATGGAACAACAGACTGGTTCCAAATAGGAAAAGGAGTACGTCAAGGCTGTATATTGTCACCCTGCTCATTTAACTTCTATGCAGAGTACATCATGAGAAACGCTGGACTGGAATAAGCACAAGCTGGAATCAAGATTGCGGGGAGAAATATCAATAATCTCAGATATGCAGATGACACCACCCTTATGGCAGAAAATGAAGAGAAACTAAAGAGCCTCTTGATGAAAGTGAAAGAGGAGAGTGAAAATGTTGGCTTAAAGCTCAACATTCAGAAAACGAAGATCATGGCATCTGGTCCCATCACTTCATGGGAAATAGATGGGGAAATGGGGGAAACAGTGGCTGACTTTATTTTGGGGGGCTCCAAAATCACTGCAGATGGTGACTGCAGCCATGAAATTAAAAGATGCTTAATTCTTGGAAGGAAAGTTATGACCAACCTAAACAGTATATTAAAAAGCAGAGACATTACTTTGCCAACAAAGGTCCATCTAGTCAAGGCTATGGTTTTTCCAGTAGTCATTTATGGATGTGAGAGTTAGACTATAAAGAAAGCTGAGCGCCGAAGAACTGATGCCTTTGAACTGTGGTGTTGGAGAAGATTCTTGAGAGTCCCTTGGACTGCAAGGAGATCCAACCAGTCCATCCTAAAGGAGATCAGTCCTGGGTGTTCATTTGAAGGACTGATGTTGAAGATGAATCTCCAATACTTTGGCCACCTGATGTGAAGAGCTGACTCATTGGAAAAGACTCTGATGCTGGGAGGGATTGGGGGCAGGAGGCAAAGGGGATGACAGAGGATGACATGGTTGGATGGCATCACTGACTCAATGGACCTGGGTTTGGGTAAACTTTGGGAGTTGGTGATGGACAGGGAGGCCTGGTGGTCTGCAGTTCATGGGGTCCCAAAGAGGCAGACACAACTGAGCTACTGAACTGAAATGTTTCTTGTTCTGATTCTAGAGGAGAATGGCTCTTTTTAGTTTCATAGTTTTAAGACGAAATAATGACTCTTGACATCTTTTTGGGTATTAGTTCTAAAAGGTCTTGTAGGTCTTCATAGAACCGTTCAACTTCAGCTTCTTCAGTGTTACTGGTTGGGGCATAGACTTGGATTACTGTGATATTGAATGGTTTGCCTTGGAAATGAACAGAGATCATTCTGTCGTTTTTGAGATTGCATCCAAGTACTGCATTTCGGACTCTTTTGTTGACCATGATGGGCACTCCATTTCTTCTGAGGGATTCCTGCCCACAGTAGTAGATATAATGGTCATCTGAGTTAAATTCACCCATTCCAGTCCATTCAGTTCACTGATTCCTAGAATGTCCACATTCACTCTTGCCATCTCTTGTTTGACCACTTCCAATTTGCCTTGATTCATGGACCTGACATTCCAGGTTCCTATGCAATATTGCTCTTTACAGCATCGGACCTTTCTTCTATCACCAGTCACATCCACAGCTGGGTATTGTTTTTGCTTTGGCTCCTTCCAGTCCAGCATTTCTCATGATGTACTCTGCATAGAAGTTAAATAAACAGGGTGACATTATACAGCCTTGACGTACTCCTTTTCCTATTTGGAACCAGTCTGTTGTTCCATGTCCAGTTCTAACTGTTGCTTCCTGACCTGCATACAAATTTCTCAAGAGGCAGATCAGGTGGTCTGGTATTCCCATCTCTTTCAGAATTTTCCACAGTTTATTGTGATCCACACAGTCAAAGGCTTTGGCATAGTCAATAAAGAAGAAATAGATGTTTTTCTGGAACTCTCTTGCTTTTTCTATGATCCAGAGGATGTTGCCACTTTGATCTCTGGTTCCTCTGCCTTTTCTAAAACCAGCTTGAACATCAGGAAGTTCACAGTTCACATACTGGTGAAGCCTGGCTTGGAGAATTTTGAGCAGTACTTTACTAGCATGTGAGATGAGTGCAATTGTGCGGTAGTTGGAGCATTCTTTGGCATTGCCTTTCTTTGGGATTGGAATGAAAACTGACCTTTTCCAGTCCTGTGGCCACTGCTGAGTTTTCCAAATTTGCTGGCATATTGAGTGCAGCACTTTCACGGCATCATCTTTCAGGATTTGAAATAGCTCAACTGGAATTCCATCACCTCCACTAGCTTTGTTCGTAGTGATGCTTTCTAAGGCCCACGTGACTTCACATTCCAGGATGTCTGGCTCTAGGTCAGTATCACACCATCATGATTATCTGGGTCGTGAAGATCTTTTTTGTACAGTTCTTCTGTGTATTCTTGCCATCTCTTCTTAATATCTTCTGCTTCTGTTAGGTCCATACCATTTCTGTCCTTTATCGAGCCCATCTTTGCATGAAATGTTCCTTTGGTATCTCTGATTTTCTTGAAGAGATCCCTACTCTTTCCCATTCTGTTGTTTTCCTCTATTTCTTTGCATTGATCGCTGAAGAAGGCTTTCTTATCTCTTCTTGCTATTCTTTGGAACTCTGCATTCAGATGTTTATATCTTTCCTTTTCTCCTTTGCTTTTCGCTTCTCTTCTTTTCACAGCTATTTGTAAGGCCTCCCCAGACAGCCATTTTGCTTTTTTGCATTTCTTTTCTATGGGAATGGTCTTGATCCCTGTCTCCTGTACAATGTCACGAACCTCATTCCGTAGTTCATCAGGCACTCTATCTATCAGATCTAGGCCCTTAAATCTATTTCTCACTTCCACTGTATAATCATAAGGGATTTGATTTAGGTCATACCTGAATGGTTTAGTGGTTTTCCCTACTTTCTTCAATTTAAGTCTGAATTTGGCAATAAGGAGTTCATGATCTGAGCCACAGTCAGCTCCTGGTCTTGTTTTTGTTGACTGTATAGAGCTTCTCCATCTTTGGCTGCAAAGAATATAATCAATCTGATTTCGGTGTTGACCATCTGGTGATGTCCATTTGTAGAGTCTTCTCCTGTGTTGTTGGAAGAGGGTGTTTGTTACGACCAGTGCATTTTCTTGGCAAAACTCTATTAGTCTTTGCCCTGCTTCATTCTGTATTCCAAGGCCAAATTTGCCTGTTACTCCAGGTGTTTCTTGACTTCCTCCTTTTGCATTCCAGTCCCCTATAATGAAAAGGACATCTTGGAAAAGACTCTGATGCTTGGAGGGATTGGGGGCAGGAGGAGAAGGGGACAACAGAGGATGAGATGTCTGGATGGCATCACTGACTCGATGGACGTGAGTCTCAGTAAACTCCGGGATTTGGTGATGGACAGGGAGGCCTGGCGTGCTGCGATTCATGGGGTCGCAAAGAGTCAGACACGACTGAGCGACTGATCTGATCAGATCTGATCTGAACAACTCTTGAAAGTACAATTTGCAATCGATAACTATAGCTTTTGAAATATTTGGGTCTTATGTATACAACATAAAAACAATGACATCCACTATGGAAGAAATTCTAGCATTCTATACAGATGGTGCAAAACATTTAACAGAATAAGCACTGTGATAAATAAGTAGGTGCTAAAATTGCAAGTAGAATTTTAAGCTATATAAATATAGAATGATAGAAATAGATAAAATATTTAATGTTAGAAAATTGATACATATACATACTATGTTTAGTATGGCTCAAGTTTTTCTATCTTGGAAATAGATCTGTGTATCTTAGATGAGAATCAATTAAATGAACATTTTCAGTGTATTTATAAAGTATTGCATTACTCTGACCATTCTTACTATAACTTCATTTGTTTTGTTGTCATTCAGTGGCTAAGTCGTTCTGACTCTTTGTGATCCCATGGACTGCAGCACACCAGGCTTTCTTGTCCTTCACTATCTACCTGAGTTTGCTCAAACTCACGTCCATTGAGTTGGTGATGCCATCTAACCATCTGAGCCTCTGTCAGCCCCTTCTCCTCCTGCCTCTCAACCTTTCCCAGCATCAGGGTCTTTTCCAATGAGTCAGTTCTTCGCATCATGTAGCCAAAGTATTGCAGCTTTAGCTTTAGCATCAGTCCTTCCAATGAATATTCAGGGTTGATTTCCTTTTGGATTGACTGGCTTGATCTCCTTGCTGTCAAATGAACTCTCCAGAGTCTTTATCTTATCATAGCATATTATTTTCTAGAACAAAATACTGTTTCTCTTTTATATTACAGTTTGTCTGTGAATTGCTTAACCATACTGGACTGTAAGTGAACACAGGCAGGTTCCCTTTTCACTCATATCTTTATTACAGTATTTTGCATGGAATACAATCTCCCTTCCTCTCCTTCTTTCTCTCTTTCCTACTCCATCCAGAGAGAGGATTCCCATCAATTTACAAGTGCAAACACCCCAGAAAAAGGAATATACTGAAACTAGCTCAGGAAAAAAAAAACAAAAAACACCCAGCAAGGAATAAGCAAGCATGGGGCATAAAACAGTACCCATATACTTCCTGTAAGCAAGTCACAAATATAAGTCTAAGCTTTCCAGCAGAAACTATTAAAAGGGAAACCTGGTCAGTCCAATGCCCTGAAGATCAAAAACAGTCTGCAGGATAAATACTATTCACTGGTCCCAATACTTACACCTGACAGAAATTTCTGTTCTTAAAGTAGATATTGTGAATTTAATGGACAACATCCCTTTTGCAGTGAACACAGCAATGAGCTTCACCAGAGCTATTTCTTACAGTGACCCTCAAGGTAGTAATTCTATGGAGAAGAGATAATACATGGTCGTGAACAGCTCTCTGTTGGTTTAATTCAAAAAGAGTTTATAATATCTAAAAACAGTGGATAGACTGAATAGCAATTCTGGCTAAAGACTGTTTACAGTCAAGGTTTGGCTGCTGTAGAGTTTCTGTTTCTGACAACGTCTGCAGTTGCTTGCTGCTAATTATAGAAGCACCACATACACAGCACCTGGCTGTGCTGGGCTTATGGTTGACAAGCTCAGGGGAAAAGGCTGAGAGAATGACCCGTCTTTGCAAAGAGTGAAACTGAGGGCTCAGGGCTTCCTAGGGTCTGTGTCCCTTGTGCCTAGGAGAATGGCTGGCAATGAATTGAATCTGTTATACTATCAATTTTATTTGTGATTTTCAAACTACCTCAAGTTACCCATGCAATGATCTGCTCTTAAAGCAACAGAACATGGTTCTTGAATACAACTGGTATTTTACTCTGGATGCTTCTCCTGGACCTCTGAGCTGTTCACGTTTATTTAGATTAGCTAACAAACATTTTTTTGCGCCTGGAAAATTCATGATGACTCAGTTTTGATTCAAACTGTGTAAAGTATATCTTATATGTTCAGGCCGAGGCAGAAAAAGGAAAGACGACCTCAGCAGAAGTAAGTTACCTTTATTCAGGCAAGGAGGGGCGACAGTCGGCCTAACGACCAGGCTGAGCGCGGAGAGGGATCAGGAAGGCTTCAAATTTTAGGGAGGTTTGTGTAAGCGATAAGGGAAATGTTAATCAGGCGGGATGTTTTGGGTATACTTTAGTTGAGATGGCATTTGTAGTTGGGCAGGGGGTGATAAGTCTTCTGGGCAGGTGTAGGGGGTGGAAGGTTTCTGGACAGGGGAAGATAAGTCCCTGATAGATGCAACCGGCCTGGAGCATCAGGGCGGGACCTAAAGTTCTGTTTTGTTTTCTCCGAAGTTAGATGATTCAGCAGGGGCCTTTGAAACTGTTGTTTTCTTTTCTAGGCCCCAAAGACTCCTTCATTATATATTTATATTATATATAGTTGTGTGCTTCAGTCATGTCCAAGTCTTGGCCACCTTATGAACTATAGCCTCCCAGGCTCCTCTGTCCATAGGATTCTCTAGGCAAGAATACTGGAGTGGGTTGCCATTTCCTCCTCCAGGGTATATACAGTTGACTGTATATAAGTATATATGGGAGAAGGCAATGGCACCCCACTCCAGTACTCTTGTCTGGAAAATCCCATGGACGGAGGAGCCTGGTAGGCTGCAGTCCATGGGGTCCCTAGGAGTCAGACACGACTGAGCGACTTCACTTTCACTTTCATGCATTGGAGAAGGAAATGGCAACCCACTCCAGAGTTCTTGCCTGGAGAATCCCAGGGACGGGGGAGCCTGGTGGGCTGCCATCTATGGGGTCACGCAGAGTCAGACATGACTGAAGCGACTTAGCAGCAGCAGTATATAAGTATATAAATATAAATAAATTAGTATGCAAATAAAATGTATTTAAATGTGGTTTGAGTAAAAACTGAGTAATGATGGGAATTTCCTGGTGGTTCAGTGATTAAGAGTCCACCTGCCAATGGAGGGGACACGTGTTCAGTCCCTGGTCTGGGAAGATTCCTCATACCACAGAACAACTAAGCCCCTTGCCACAGCTACTGAGACTGCACTCTAGAGCCCATGTTCTGCAACCAGGAGAAGCCACCGCAATGAGATGCAAACTCAGCACAAGGCCCTCCCCTCACCACAACTAGAGGAAGTCCACACAGCAACGAAGACCCAGTGCAGCCAAAAATAAATAAATAAAATTAAAAAAAATATACTTATTTTAAAAAAACTTTCAAAAAAGGAGTAATCATGATTAATTACATATTTATATGCATTCATAATTACACTTATATATTTTTTAATACACAGGCATACTACTTGGTTAGATGGTATTGTCGACTCAATGGTCTTTGAATTTGAGCAAACTCCAGGAGATAGTGAAGGACAGAGGAGCCTGGCATCTTGCAGTCCATGGGGTCACAGAGAGTTGGACAGGACTAAGCAACTGAAGATCAACAAATACTACTTCCTAAGCGTTGAAACCTTGCTGGGGGTATTCCTCCTTGAACAAATCTCATGGTCTTTCTTACTAAGAGAATGGCATATAAATCTGGTGCCTTTAGGTGGTCTTTTACTTTATTATCCTGTCAACTGCCTTTCGTTTATGTTTTTATCTTCTAGAAAATCTACGGTTTCTCGAGGAGAGAGGCCAAAGTTACTTTTATCTTGAAATCTATTTAATGGAACACATTTTGCTTCTTCATGTATATCTTTGTTTTTTCCAAATTGTTGATGTTTCTATTTGTTTTTCCTGAAGGACGCATACCTCCTGTCTCTCACTCATTGTCATCTTCCTGTTTTTGTTGAAGACTTTAGAAGCTGGTTGATCATCTGCCCTACAACTCTAATATCAGAATTATCTTCTATGACTTCAACATCCATGGAGTAGGTCCATCCAAAATTGTCCCTTAGACACTTGCAAGTTCCAGAAAGTTCATATCCATTGCTATTTTTATCATCCAAATTCTTTGGCACACCAAAGTCTTGTCACCCAAAAATATTCCACTTCTGAAACTTTCAGTTGCATCTCTGCTTCAACTTTTTCAACTCTAACCCTCTACATAAACTTCTGGATTCACCCAACAATGTTTTCAAACAGTCTTATGGACTCTGTGAGAGAGGGAGAGGGTGGGAAGATTTGGGAGAATGGCATTGAAACATGTAAAATATCATGTATGAAACGAGTCGCCAGTCCAGGTTCGATGCACGATACTGGATGCTTGGGGCTGGTGCACTGGGACGACCCAGAGGGATGGAATGGGGAGGGAGGAGGGTTCAGGATGGGGAACACATGTATACCTGTGGCGGATTCATTTTGATATTTGGCAAAACTAATACAGTTATGTAAAGTTTAAAAATAAAATAAAATTAAAAAAAAAAAAAGAATCAATCTGACCCATTTGAAAATATATCTGCTTCCCCAGATGTATCTCTTCCTCCCTCCTGGAAGACAGCCCTTCCACCCAAGGCTTGTGCCAAACTTTGGGCTCTGTGTTCCAATTCCCATTCCACATCCTTGGGGATTTGGCTTTGGGAGTCATCACTTTTGCTCTAGTGAAAAGTATTAACATTTCTTCCTCTATTAGATATCTCTTCTCAGGAAATTAACATGTTCAAAAGCCCCCAGGTTAAAAAAAAATACTTTTTTATTTGGTTTGCCTAGTAACTAATTTAGCACGTTCTGATAAACTCTGTGCATTTGAAAGAATAATCTATACTGAATCTTTCTACTTTCTCACCTTCTACTTACTCTTCAGCCCCTGAAATATGGCTTCTGCCTGCTTTATTTCACTGAATTTGTTAAAGTACCTATGTTCTATTAATTATCTCTAGCTTCTTGTACTGTCATGCAATATTTGACATGTTTGACTACCTCTTTTCTATTGAAATAATTTGTTGATGCTTTTTACTTTTATATTGATTCTTAGCTTTTCTCTTATCTGTTTGATCATGACTCTTCATAAGAGTCTCAAAATATTCATGTTCATGAAATTCTCACATTCACATGAAATATTACCATTTTCATTTTTCCAGTGGTCATGTACGGATGTGAAAGTTGGACCATAAAGAACACTGAGCATTGAAGAACTGATGCTTTCAAACTGCAGTGCTGGAGAAGACTCTTGAGGGTCCCTTGGACAGCAAGGAGATCAAACCAATCAATTCTGAAGGAAATCAACCTTGAATATTCATTGGAAGGACTGATGCTGAAGGTTACACCCTAATACTTTGGCCATCTGATCTAAAGAGCAGACTCACTGGAAAAGACCCTGGTGCTGGGAAAGATTGAGGGAAGAGAAGGGGCAACAGAGGATGAGATGGTTGGATGGCATCACTGACTCAATGGACATGAGTTTGAGCAAACTCTGGGAGATAGTGAAAGACAGAGAAGCCTGGGGGGCTGCAGTTCATACGGTTGCAAAGAGTCAGACAAGACTTAAGAGTCACAACTTAGTAACTGAACAACAACAATAACAAATTACTCCATATCCTTAACCTCCTGCTATGAACTCTCACTGCATTTTCTCATTTGCAGATGCTTCCCAAAACTCCAGAACAATTCTTGATACTAGAATTCAGAGATGTATAGCAAAATCTCCTTCTCCATTTGGATGGCATAGGCAACCCGAGCTCAATATTTTCAAAATAGAACCATGATCATGTTTTCCCCATACTTGTTTATCCTTAGTCTTTGCTCTCTGTAAACGAACTGCCACTTACCCAGTTTCTCAAGCCAGAAACCCGAGATTTATTCTCAACTCCTCTTTCCCATTGGTTCCTACATTCAATTAGTGACCAAGGTTTCACTATGCCCCATTAGTTTTTCCCTGAAAAGTCCTCCTCTTATTCATGCCTATTTTCAGTTCTTTCCTTGAAACAATCTTTATTACTTCAAGATTAGATGTGTATCAGTTTAAGTTGGGCTTCCCAGGTGGCTTCCCTGGTGGCTCAGAGGGTAAAGCGTCTGCCTGCAATGCAGGAGACCTGGGTTCGATCCCTGGGTCGGAAAGATCCCCTGGAGAAGGAAATGGCAACCCACTCCTGTATTCTTGCCTGGAGAATCCCATGGACAGAGGAGCAGGCTATAGTCCATGGGGTCACAAAGAGTTGGACACCACTGAAGCGACTTAGCATGCAGTTTAAGAACCTCCTTCCTGGTACTTCTGCTTCTAAACTTGTTCCTGCCTCAAATCAATCTTTACACTGATGCTCAAGTTACCCTCATTATAAAGGGTCAAAGCAACTGTATCCATGAGCACCTTAAAACCTTTCACTGGCTTCCCTTTTAGTATAACATTCAAACATAGACTTCCCTGGTGGGTTCAGACAGTAAAGTGTCTGCCTACAATGCAGGAGACCCGATTCGATCCCTGGGTTGGGACGATCCTCTGAAGAAGGAAATGGCAACCCACTCCAGTATTCTTGCCTGGAAAATCCCATGGATGTAGGAGCCTGGTGGGCTACAGTCCATGGGGTCACAAAGAGTCGGACATGACGGGGCAACTTCACTTTCACTTTCAAACACAGTTCAGGGTGCCATTTACATCTCAGCCCTCCCCACTGCCACTCTTGCCAACCTGATCTATTTAGGAATACATCATGTTTTCAATACCGCTTTTTTTTTTTCCTGCCAAAAAATACCATCCAACTTTCTATCATACATTGTTTCTATGTAAGCAGCTTTTACCTAGTCTTTGAAATATAGATGAAAGTTGAGCTCAAAGTCAGTTTCATGAGGAAACCCTCCATGGGCTCTATTTTGATATAGATGCCCCTTCTTCTTGAACTATTCAATTCTCTCCTCATTTATCACCTTGCACTTGTTGGTTTTCCTCATTCCACTTTTCTCTTCCAGTCTATATTTCAAGGCAGAGACACAGTGGTAACAATTTTATATCCACGTTTCAGCACAATGTCTGGCACATGTTAGTCACTCAAGGGATGTTTGATAAATATATTATTTGATGAAAAACTAAAGCATTAAATAAAAATATTGTTTTTAGAAATATAGAGCACCATGAAAAATGATCTTTTGCTAAGTGAAAAAAATGTATTAAATGTTAAGTATACAATCATTACAGCTTTGTAAAATACAGATGTAGCAGGAAAAGAACATAAAGATTCATTCATACGTTAGTGGTTAGTGAGTTCATTGATGACTTCTTTTTTCAGAGTAATTTCAGTAAAGACTTTTATTGTGTGCTAACTTGCTTCAGTCATGTTCAACTCTTTGTGACCTTATGCATTGTAGCCCACCTGGCTTCTCTGTCCACGGGATTTTCCAGGCTTAATTCATATAACAACAAACTATGGTTTGTATTCTAGTTGGCATTATCTGCTTGATAAATTTCACTTGTATATCAGTCCTCTTTTTCTTCTATTTTCTGTCATCACACAAAGAAAATATACACAAGTATGGATTTATAAAGTTAAAAAAAAAAGTCTCTTTTTCCCCCAAAAGTTTTCAACACAGAGGTATAGAGCAATGTTTACCAATCAAATTGTTTATGCAAATAACTGCATCTAGATTGGCCTGTAACTAAGTGCAGTGGAAACGATCATTCACCTCTGATGAGCCAAGCAGATAGCATATGCAAATCTCAGAGCTGCATAATAGCTTTTTCTGGACCTCTAACTTCGGTTTCCTTTCAGAATATTAGTTTTAACACCACTAGTCTACAAACTTCATGGACATTAACTGGTCAGATTTTGTTTTGTTGGGCTTTTAGTTTTTGGTTAGTTTTTCTGGCAGAGAGTTTTTCAGGATATAAATGATCACAAACATATTACAAGTACTTGCTTTTTTATAATAGCAAATATGAAACTTATAGACATTTGCTTACAGACTATTCAAATTAAAGTAGGCAATTTTTTTTGTTTTAGACTATATATCAAATGACCTTTATAGTAAGCATTTAAGAATATGAATTAAAAATAAATTTATATTAAAATTTCACTGAATCCACCATTTATTTTACATTAAAACATCTTTTCCTATTGAGTTTTGAAAATTAGTGTTATCTTTTGTGTAGTAATTTATTTTGCTGATTTGTTATTAGCAGTTTACATATAAAAACTGTATTCCATATCCACATAGGTACTTAATTTTCCTATTCATATATACAAGGCCCTTCTTTATTTCCCTTTATCCTTAAAGAAAAGAAAGAAAATCTTATACTAACATTTTCTAGTAACTGGATTATGATTATCAGTGATTTTTCACTAATTTTATAAATCAGTCATTTTTATACATTTAATTAGACCCAGCATAATGCACCATGACTCAAACAGTATGCTAATAGTAAAATACAAGCCACTGAGAGCCATACTAAGTTTCTCAAAGACAGTTTGGAAGAAAGCAAATTTAAAATTAGAAATTACATCTTTTTTTGCCTATTGTACTGTTAGAATTTCTAAAGCACTCTTGTCATTATCCAGTATCATGCACTTCAATATCAAACGTGTCACACAATGTGACCTACTTCAACATTTCCTTATATATAAATTACCTGAGTTAAATTAATAAAACCCTTTAGCATATGTGCAATCACAAGAGTCAGGATATGCAATTCAGGTACAATTTACATTAACGCATTAGTTAATTTGCAAATTTCCCTTAACTATGTGAAACAAAGAGTAAAAACTTTAACATACTGCTTAAATTGAGAGAGCATATTGGGGTAATTTCCTTCTACTGTTGGCCAATGCCTCTTGTCTACAACAATAGCTTGCTATCAAATTTAAGACCCTTATTCTGGGAGGTTAATGTGAGGTAGGAACTCCATTCACTGTTATTTTGGCTTAAGGGCATAATGTCACAATTTGGTGCATCCTCTAATGACTTTTTTTTTTTTTTTTTTCTAAAGGCAGCTTACAGCTTAGACCTAGTTCAGCGAATTTCCTTGTAAGGTCCTTGGAAGACTGGAGGAAAAAAAAGTACAATTGGTTGCGTGGCCAAATTTCTGTTCATGCCTGCTTACTGATTTTTGTTCATTTCACAAATAAACAAGGCATGAATACATCAACTCACAAACCATAAACAATAAAGAACTTCATCCTGTAAGTTTGCTACGGCCAGCAGTTTGTGGCTGAATCTGCTATTTGTCATAAGATAAATGATAAAGTGATTGCCATTTGTCACTGAATACACAAGAGGAGTGCTCAGCTGTGAACCACTCAAATGCAGACGACAGTAAATACTGCCATTCTTATTACTAACTTCCTTTAAAAGGGCCCCCTAACACTATGAAAATAAAAGTAGGTTAGTGCTTGGGGAAAAATTTCTTATTCTTTTAACCTAAGGAGAAAAATCATTGAATAATCACTAAGCATCTGAATACTCAATACTCCCAGTTAAAAACCTTGTATTTACTGCAACATGGAAAGCATGCAGACATAGGCCATCTTTTATAAAGAAAGGTGTTTTATAAAGTTGAGTGCTGAATTTAATTTATATGTATTGTTCCCATTTTTGTACTGTTCAGTGATTTTTAATACAAACTTTTTTATGTTTCTGAGAGTCACTGGTGCTCGACGGCTTTCAACTATATTAATAGAGGTTATAACAGCGCCCATACATTAATGTAGTCTGTGTTTTATCTAAACTCTGATTGAATTTAGGGAGTGCCTAAATTCTGTGTTGCTATACGTGCTGCCAACTACATGAACTTTATTAATTTCTTTGAAAAGCTGGCCAACAACAAAACAGGAAAATATAAAATGCAAATGACATATCAGGATAAACAAGTGACTGCTCATGAAATTCCTAAGCTATAATATTCTTTAGTGGCAAATACCACACCAGATAAGAAGGCAGTATTATAATTACAGCATCTTATACTACAATAGAAATGTTCAAAATTTGAAGCTTATCTACAAGAGAAACATAAGAAGCCACAGAATTTGGGGGGTTTGTGTCATTGTGACTTGCAAGAAAAAGCAAAAATGCAAAACAGCTGACACATATTGCTTGAGATTAAAAAAAAATGTTTATAACTCTCAGTTTTTATCATGGAATATATCACTTTTCACAAGAGAACTCAGATTAAATAACACATAACCTGAAATATCTTTACACCATTAGACACAGTTCCTTCAAGATTAAGGTTGAAATATGCTGGTGGAAAAATGTAGGGAAGTATGCACTTTATGGTATCTTTAAATCCAAGCTGAATAACAAGTAGAAAAATAAGATTTAGTGGTAGATACTTCCAGAAGCCAATCTATTAAATTCAAGCTATTGTAATACTTGTAAAGTACTAAGTAAAATTAAATTTTGAGAAATTAAATGACAAATTTGTCTTTTTAACCATAGTCCAATATAACAAATTTCAGAATCTTTATTATAAATATATTTGAAGTGATACTTTGAAACTATCACTCTTTATACCTTGTGCTGAAGCACCCTAGGAATCTTTCAAATCTTTGAAGCTGGGATTTAAGATTTCCTGACATAAGCTAATACATTTTTCATCAAGCATTAATGGATGAAAATGACTAGTTGGATCACAGGAATGTATGTGAAAGGCTTCCCCCATCAGTGTCAACACTACACATCAAATTAATCTTATGAATATTTGTTTCAATAGTTACTGCTCTATTATATATTGCCATGGTGTACATAAAGAATATAATTCTAAAATAATTTAATATAATTGTTAATTTCTGTATATTAAAATGTAAAATTATTAACATCATTGTAGATACATATATGAATTGTAAATATATCTTAATGCATGTTCAAACAGTATATTTGCAATGTGAACATTTGATTTAATGATCAATTCTCAAACAGGAGGAGCTAATGCTATTGTTTTTAAAACTCAAATACAAACCGTATTATTTCCAGTTTTCATTACCTCATACAGACACTTGTTTCTCATGTTTTTTCTCTCTAAAGAATTCATTTCTCTGTTTATTTCAGCATTATCTACCAGTTGCTTTATTTTCTCTATCTTGATAAATCTATTTTTTAATGGATTAGGTTATTTCACTGATATATGCATTTTATTGCCTCTACAACATTCAAAATATTGTTTCAGGGGCATTATTTTCCCCAGTATACAAACAGAAACAGCAAATGGAAAGGCTGACTTTTAAGCTTTTGACAGGAGTCTTGTATAAGTGGAAGACTTTTAATTCTCAAATTGTTTCACTTCAATAACTCTTTTAAAGTTGTTGCGCCAAGATGCCTGGCGGATTAAGCTCCATTGCCTTTTCTTGTTTTGAACTAATGTATTCTTGATCACCGTTTAATGAAACTATATACCACATGGAGATTTCACATTAGATAAGCCATGTGAAACCCTCATCAGACAAGTAGCTCTGGCTGGTGGTAATCCTTCAGATGAAAATTTCAGACTAGCAGGTTTTCCAATTTAAATGAGCCCCTTTAACTATAAAAAATTGGCACGGTATGATTGCTAAAAATTATTTTTAAATTTTTATGTTGCCAAAGTGCCCTGGTGGCTGTGAAAAACAGAAATACTGCCGTAAATACAGAAAACATTAACTGGTCACTGAGGGGATCCAATTTACAACCCATAGAGACAACTCACACAGCTCACTGGCACTGGCACTGGTGGGCTTGTGATAGGGCACTGGGCTCTGTTCCCCCCACACAGGAGCAAAGCTCATCTTAAATATGCAATTAAATAGATTTATTCTACAAGTTTCTCTAGTCAGTGGTTATTACTCACTCGTACTTCATTGCACTCTGATCTATAGAATTTTCATGATGTGTTCAGGTAGCCTTTAGGAAGCAACAGAACTTGTTACAAATTTTCAATGAAAAATCACTTTGGGGGGATTAACATCTGCTATTTAATTTTTTATTAAAGTGATCCCATTTACATTAAAATACATGTCTGTCCTCTGTTTTCTACTTCAACCTAGAACCTGTGCCTGTTGATATTTCTATGGCTTGAATTATAACTATTAGATGTAAGTTATTCTCAGCTTAAGTCTCATTTGCAGGTTTCGATTTGTTTTCACTATACATGGTACATTTTTTTCCCATCTGTCACAAATGTCAATGACTTGTGCACAAGCATGGAATATGTCAAGAATTATTCTCTTTTGTTCACAGTACATAATATTAGTAGATATCAGTTTGAAGAGTACTGTTAATATATTTACTTTGGAACACCACTATCATTTAACTATGAAATATAGTAAAATGTTATTGTACATAGGCAAAAAAAAGGGAAAGTGTTACTCAAAACATAAAGGTAACTACTTAGAAGGAACCAAAAGCTATGACTATTTCAAATATGAAGCATAGAACAAGAGAATGGACAAGAAGTCAGTTGAATGTACATGGATTACTTTCATTAGTATTATTACATGAATCAGGAAGTGACAAACCTGTTAAGTTTAAAAAAGAAAGGTACTGTAGACAATGGAGTCCAATTGTGTCTTTATCCAACACTAGTCTATGTTTTTTTGGCAGGAGGGGTGCATTTCACAGACCCAGGATCATATAGGATTCTGTCTTATGAATCAATCGCCTCCAATTAGGTTTCCAATAGAGATGAACTAGATACAATCAGAGTACATTCTGTAATATTTAATTACTTTCTAGTTTACTAAACAAATGATGAAAACTATGCCCAGTTATTAGGATCAAGTATTACAAATTAAAAAGTATATATTCTTTCAAGGAGCAGAGTGGCCATCATTCAGGTTTACTTAACCTGCTCGCAGTTCCTTAATGAAATCAGGTCACTGTGGTATTACTGCCTCTTGTAACAAGTTGCACTCAAGTGAGACAGAAGAGAAAGGTTGATTTGCATTTACACCAGACTCCAAAGACCCAAACAGAGAGCTGGACATAGTCTGTACTCCCTGAAGTCAGAAAACAGCAACCTTGGAAAAATACCCACCAGATCTCTGGGGCTAAGCTTGCAGGATATGTGACTCGCTAGCCCCCTCCTTGCCAGAAAGGTGCATTGCAGTTGGAAGCAGTCACTCCAGAGGGGCTGAGAGTGATGGGTTCACCCTCTGTCACAATTACTGCAGGGAAGGGGAAAGGGGGAAATACAAAAGGAAATTTGCAAGGATGAAGGAGCAGAGAAAACCCCAATCTCTCCCAGAGTAAACAGTGTGACAGGAAAAGCCTTGCTTAAAAGAACAAATAAGTGAAGAACCTTCCATGACAAATGAGGAAATGCAGAAAAGAGATCAGGGTGAAAGGGGTAAGAGCACACTTTGAGTACAATTCAGGCAATCTTTCAATCTCCGCAAACATGAAAAAACAAAAGCATTCCCAAATATTATGCTCCAGAATATGTTATCTTTTCTACTATCTGGTTTATATTGGCTATAGTATTAAACCACAGACTGTGGGGAAATAAATCACCTCTTATAGAAATTAAAAAAAAAAAAAAAACTTTTGAAAATAATGCTAAAGCCAAAAGTGGAAAGGTGTTACAAAGGAGGATGACAGTAAACAAATGCAGAGAATACACATTATAAATTTTTCCAACAAAGAGAAATTTAGATACATTTAGCACAAGGAGAAATTCTAAACTGGTAACCACAATTTAGTAAATCTTAAATACCCTCAAATGAAGACAGAGAAGTTAGAGGGCTCTATATTATAAATTTTAAGGAAGATCTTACATAGAAATTATTATCCTAAAAAAATCTATGGATCAGTAGTTCCCAACTTTATTTTCCTGCCCTGATGATTCACCAGAATGATTATCACTAGACAGAGAAAGTAAGTTTAGTCTGAAATAATAAAACCACTAGCCAACAACAAAAATAATGATAACAACAACAAAATCTGGGTTTATAGTGTTCATCTTTGACCTTCCACAATGATTCCATCATTCATCTACTCAGGCCTCTAGTAAGAATTTATTGATTGCCTAATAAGTGCCAAGTTCCACACTAAGTTCAAGTTAAATACATCTGTTGATAAGGCCTGTTTCCAAATGCTTAGTATGCTTATATTTACATGTACACAACAAAACTTGGTTTGCCATTCATGATGTTTAGAATCACATATCAATGTATCTTTCTAATAGGAAATGATTTTCATTTTCAATCTAAAAAGTTGCCTTAGACAAAGTGAAAAAGTAGATATATATTTATGGCTGGTGGTTGTGGTTGTTCAGTCACTCAGTTGTGTCTGCCTCTTTGCAACCCCACGGACTGCAGCACACTTGGCTTCCCTGTCCTTCACTATCTCCAGGAGTTTGCTCAAAATCATGTCCATTGAGTCAGTAATGCCATTCAACCATCTCATCCTCTGTCACTCCCTTCTCCTCCTGCCTTCAATCTTTTCCAGTATCAGGATCTTTTCCTGTGAGCTGGCTCTTCCCATCAGTGGGTCAAAGTATTAGAGTTTCAACATCAGTCCTTCCAATGAATATTCAGGGTTGATTTCCTTCAGGATTGACTGGTTTGATCTCCTTGCTGTCCAAGGGACTCTCAAGAGTCTTCTCCAGCACCACAGTTTGGAAGCATTAATTCTTTGGCCCTCAGCCTTCTTTATGGTCCAACTCTCATATCTGTACATGGAAAAACCATAGCTTTAACTATATGGACCTTTGTTTGCAAAGTGGTGTCTCTGCTTTTTAATATGCTGTCTAGGCTGTCATAGCTTTTCTTCCAAGAAGCAAGTGTCTTTCAATTTCATGGCTGCAGTCACCATACATAGTGATTTTGGAGATCAAGAAAATAAAGTCTGGTTTATTGGCTAGTTATTTACTCTTAAATGGCAGCTTGTTTTCACTTACTTAATTTATCTTAATTTCAGCCTTGTTGTCTTATATGGTGACAGCCAATCCTAGACCAACTCCTCTGTGTGTAGTCCAGATGGAGTGTGGTTACACAGATCACAGTGTGTGTGTTAGCAATCTGAGAGAGCGTTTTCTCACCTGTGTGTGTTAAATCACTTCAGTTGTGTCTGACTCTGTGCAACCCTCTGAACTGTAGCCTGTCAGGCTCCTCTGTCTAAGGGATTCTTCAAGCAAGAATACTGGAGAGGGTTGCCATGCCCTCTTTCAGGATTTTCTCACCTGTGGAGTGACTGAAACATTGACAAAGGTTCCCCCCTCCTCCACTTTTTTTTTTTAATGGCAATGTTCTAATTCTGCTTTTAAAAACAGAACAGAAACTTAACAGTAGAAATTAAAGTCTCTTGGTCCATATGCTTCTTCATCAGTAGAAAACTGCTCCCTGAGTTTCCTTGCTTAGCTGCACCTTGGGGTTTTAAGATGATCATTTTTTCTTTTTATAAATTCTCCAGAAAGTTAACCTACCTCACCTCTGAAAGAGAAAAATTGCACAGAGCTTAATATTTGAACCTTCTGCTTGACCATGTTATTTTCAACTGTTAATCTGGAAACTCCGAGAATACCCTCCCCACTGTAACTTCCTGTTAGAAGTTACAAATGAAGAATGGGCTACAGATTTGGGAAGGAAGAGGCGAAGCCCTGGTTGTAAAGCTTTCAGAAGATTACTGCAGCCAGATACAGCGATGGGAAGAGGCAGTGATGGGTGGATATAGCTTGTCAGTACTCTCCACTGCTCCATATCCAGCTTCTCTTCACTAGCAGCCTCCCCTATCAATAGAAGACTGCTCTCTTCTTGAATGAAGAATATAATGACCTCTCAATATCAGCTCCTTTCACAGGAATGCTGATGTCCTTAAGACACACCCCCAACGCACCTCATTGCTTCTAGACTTAAAATCAGACTCAAGTTCTTGGATGACTCAGGGGTCAGATACAAAGTGTGACTTATGACCTGTAAGTATGCACAAGGGGCATCAAAAGAATTGAAAGATTCTACCAATTTGTATAAACAAAGCCCAAGGAATCTGCCAATGCAGGAGATATAAGACACACAGTTTCGATCCCTGGTTTGGGAAGATTCCCTGGAGAAGGAAATGCCAACCCACTCCAGGATTCTTGCCTGAAGAATCCCATGGACAGAGGAGCCTGACGGTCTATAGTCCACGGGATCATAAGGAGTCAGACATGACTGACTGACCATGCACATACCAGAAAGCACACCCATTTTAATCCCAGATGGGCAACTGAAAACCTGAGTGACTATGGGAAAGTTCAGTTTAAGGGGGAATACGAAAAATAAAACCTTTGCTGCCTACCATACTAGATTCTTTATCAAGGATAATCCTTGTCCATGAACCCTGAAAGAGGAACTTCAAAGTTGCCAAAGGTAGAAATTAACATCCTTTATAGCAAAGTTACTCTTTTTCAGAATTCAACTCTAGTCTGGACTTAACGAAAACAATGCAGAAATTTAAGTCAAAAGGAAAAATATTGCTACTAATTTTTTGGGTTTGTTCATTCATTGTCTTTTTCCACAAAGTATGTTTCACATTATAAAAATCGACACAGGTTATTGAAAAACATTTTCATTATTTTATATAGTACTGAAAATGAACATGACACCACACAATAGTTTGTATATTCCATTTCCTCTCTCTTTATAGCCTATTTCATTTTCTCTCAAACTGTTGTTATTATCATGGCGCCCAAATTTGAGACATGCAGCTCCCTCGGGAGGCCAGGTATGTAAGTTGTCTATAAGCAAATAAATCAGTAGGAAGGCTATTTGGGCAATGTTAACAACGCTCCCCACAGGACACTGTATAAGTCATATCTGGGGTATTTGTCAGAGCATCAGAGCCAGATTAAAAATTCTAAGTTTAAATGGGAGTTCATGGTGCTCATACTTACTAAGAAAAGCCACTGATACAAGCACTGAAACAAATTAGAAACCTTTGTAAATGAAAACAGTTTCCTGGCTGTGCTAGAGCACTTTGGGCTAAGATCTATGCTTATGACCATTATAACCTGATAGAGATCTCATTTATGCTCATTAAACTCATTATGAGTTTAAACGTTAAACTCATTTTTTCTGAAAGCAGGAAGAGGTGACCTTCCTGAAGGTAACAACTCAAGTAAAATTCATACAGTTTAAAAGAAGATGGACAGGACAGTTCAAATTCTTTCATTTATATGTACAACCAAAATAAAAATAATAAAGTATTATGCTATTCAGCAATGTGTAGCCATTTTATAAGTGATACTTTTTAAAGTTCTTGATTGCAGACTATGATATATAAGTATGTATTTATAATAACATAAAATACAATGTAACTTTGTTGATGTTTTTATTAATGGTATAGGTGAAAAAATATATAAAATCTTGGTGGCCTCAGTAATTCACTTTCTGTTTTTGAAATTTTTTTTGATGAGTAGGAGAAAGTTGACAATATTTAAAAGCTGTATGTTAACACACTCTTCCTTTGATTCTGTCTCTGATTAGCAAAACCTATTAACATTATGTTGCAATTCTCTCCCCTCTATGAGGCTGTTATGCTTCCAAGAGTTAAGATCTGTGCTTTATCTGAAGAATTCTCAGCCTCTAGAATAGTTGATGTAGTAGGAATTCAATATTTACTGACTATTGAACTAAACCATTACTCCCATCTAAACGTTTCCAGTATGAACTCTGGAAATACTATTCATCGTCAAACAAGCTCCTATCACAATTCATTCTCATTGCACAATTCCAGAAACGAGTGTTTGCATTAACAAAATCTGGGCCTGAATAAAGAATGCTAATTTCCCAAGGCCCCACATACTAGAGGGTCTAGTTGCAGCTAGAATAATTCTAACTCTCCATTAGCACTCCAAATCATTATTCCTCAATGCTTATGTAAATATACTGCTTATTTTGAATTTTATACTGGTTAAAGAATATAACCCTCAACCTTCTCTCACCCTGCTTCCCTGTCATTTCATGATTTGCTGGTCATTTTCCCACACTGGGTGAAGACTCGGGCCCAGGGGACCCAATCTTCTCTTCCTGTCTATCCCTTGTTCTCCATCATTCTATTTTACTACAATATCTATCTGGATGACCTATCCAACATTTTAATCTTAGAGTTTATGGACTTACTCAAATCTAGTTAACTTCAATTCCACGTCCCATTAACATTTCATACCCATGGACACCCTTCTGACTGTGCTATCATGTAGAATGGTACCATCATTTCCTGACTACAACCTTTCAGCCTTTTGTTTCTCTATTGC
Source organism: Bubalus kerabau (assembly GCF_029407905.1). Classification (NCBI taxonomy): domain Eukaryota; kingdom Metazoa; phylum Chordata; class Mammalia; order Artiodactyla; family Bovidae; genus Bubalus; species Bubalus kerabau. The sequence continues at coordinate 27,084,160 of NC_073644.1, read as the reverse complement.
TGCCTTTTCCACATTCATAATCACCCAACCCAAGATTCATTCTCTTCTCTATCATTCTTTATATTAAAGATTTTTTGAAGTTTCTGATTATATATATATATATATATATATACTCATAGTTCTCACAATAATATTACCATTCAAACTCTTATTCCTTCAGTTCAAGATTCTTACACGAACTCAGGCATTGGACTCCAGGTAACTCCTCCAAATGTATCTCATATTTGGTTTAATCCAGTTTCAAGCCTTTTCTGAAGTCCATATTCTATTACTTTAGATGCTGACCCCACTAACCATTCTGTTGTCAATAAGCAACATATATGTCTATCATTTTCTTCACTATCTGGCCAAATAACCATCAAGTTCTTCCCTGGTAGCTCAGTGGTAAAGAATCCACCTGCTACGAAGGAGATGCAGGTTTGATCTCTAGGTCAGGAAAATCCCCTGAGAAGGAAATGACAATTCACTCCAGTATTCTTGCCTGGAGGATCCCATGGACAGAGGAGCCTGGAGGGCTACAATTCATAGGGTATCAAAAAGTCAGACATAACTGAAGCGAATTAGCATGCACCACTGCATCCAAATCATTCATTCCTCTCCAACTGATTACATGCAATCAATGACTGCCAACCACTATTATATGTCATGGAATACAGAGTAAAAGAAATATGTGCCTCACCATATTGGGGTATAGGGACAAGACTCTTCGATGACAGTCTTTAAAGCCCAGTCTCAGCACCTCAGGCCCTTCCCAAATCTTAACTGCTGATGGGAATCAAATGTCTTAGAATACCCCTGACCCATTAGCTCCATACAATATGCCATGGCAGACCTGTGGAAATTTCTGTTAATTTTAGTGGGATTTTCCTCAGCTGCTATGGTAGCTTTGTTTACTCTTCTTATCAATGATTTTTCAAACATAATACATTACTTCCAATTCCCTAAATGCCTGCTCATGTTTGGCATGAGCCTTTCCTCCTATTGTTTTCACTACTTTAAGTATTCTTTCCTTGGCTAACTTGCTCCCACTCTCCAAAATTCAGCTCTGCTACTATCATCATAGCAAGCTTTCTCAGATTTCCTTCAAGGTCTTCTTCCTGGGTTCCAGCAAATTCTATGCTTAATTCAAGAAAAGCAGTTGTTGTACCTTATTTTAACCTACTTGTATCTGTTTCTTCACCACTACTCTGTGAAGCTAAATGAGCTGGTGAGACAGAGTAGGTGAATAGCCTATATTCACCATGTTCAGAATCTCACCCAGATTCTGATTCTTAGTACATGACTTCAGAATGGATAATTAAATGGATAGATGGATGAATGGAGGAATAACCATGTCCTTCTTCTTTTCCACAGTAAATTGAAATACAAATGTCACTCTTTCACTGATTCTTTTAGGAGTCACATCACTTCATTTGAAATTCCATTCAGTGAATATTGAATTCTTCTTCTGTCCTAGAAGTTGTGATGGACTCTGAAAGTGCTCACCTGAGTGAGGCATTATTCTCTTCCTCAAAGGCATCACAAATTGGAATGGGAATGAAGCATTTAAGCAAAAATGCATTATGTAACATGTAAAGCACCACCTTCACCCAGGTGGCACTAGTGGTAAAGAACCCACCTGCCAATATAGGAGACATAAGAAACGTGGGTTCAATCCTTGGGTTGAGAAAAACCCCTGGAGGAGGGCATGGTTACCCACTCCAGTATTTTTACCTGGAGAATCCCATGGACAGAGGAGCCTGGTGGGCTATAGTCCATAGGGTCGCAAAGAGCTGGACACGACTGAAGTGACTTAGAAAGCAGCACTCAATACAATCTTTCCCCCAGTTTTGTCTCTTTATCTTTTGTTGGAAAACATACCTGGGACAATTTGCAAGCAAATAGAGATATAGAAGTTCCTTTATTAGCAAAGCTCTTGAAAGAGTATTCTAGAACTGATTTCTCTAACTTCTTTCAATGCTTTTTCTACTTTCACTTTTACATTTAATCTCCTTTCTTTATCAATCTACTGATGTCACTCTTTCTGCCACTGATGTTCTCCTAATAGCCAAATTAAGAATGTGTAACCCAACATTTTGTCAAAGTTTGGCACTGTTGATCCCTGCGGAAGTGAAATTCTGACCTCATGACTGAGGCTAGTGCATCTGGACTGGAAGGACAGGCTTTGTGTTCTGAGTAGTGAGCTCTAGTTGGGCTGCAGAGCCCCAGAGAGATAAAAATATGACAACCTGGACATCCAGGCTTTATCATCAGATACTCTCTAACACAGGTGGCGCTAGTGGTAAAGAACCCACCTGCCAAAGCAGGAGACATATGAGATGTGGGTTTGAGCCCTGGGTTTAATCCCTGGGTTGGGAAGATCCCCTGGAAGAGGGCACAGCAACCCACTCCAGTATTCTTGCCTGGAGAATCCCATGGACAAAGGAGCCTGGTGGGCTACTTTTGGTCAAAGGTTTCATAAGCTGTCACATCTTCAACTGTCAACATGGGGTCTGACTCATCAATCTTCTTCATTTCAACTCTTCTCTCAGTTTTTACTTGCATAGTATCCACTGTCCAAAGCAGACCATATTCTCAGCAAGCCAATCATCAAAAAGTTATTTTTCCTATAAACACTACCATATTTTTTTCAAGTCACCTCCTATATAGTCTGCTCCTTTATTTGCATATCACATCCACTTTGACATCAGTCACTGTTAAGTCTATAATCCTTGTTCCTGACCCATCAGTGTCTTATCTCTTCTCTCTGAGGATAAATGCACTTTTTGGTAACTGATATTGGCAACTTGTGATTCATTTCTTTTCATGTTATCCTACAAAATGCTGTTGAATTGATCTTGCTACAGCCCATGTCTAACCACATTGCACTCCACAAAAATTCTTCATCTCTCCCATGGCTTTACAAATTAAGTGTAAACTTTCCAGCTGGGTCTTCATGTCATATCCCACACCTACATTCTCAGCTTTATCTTTCATAGTTTATCAGCATTACTGATATTAGAGCACATTTAGATGCAAATTTAAAACAAAATTATAATTAAAGTGAAAATGTTAGTTGCTCAGTTGTGTCCAACTCTTTGTGACCCTATGGACTATAGCTCCTCTGGATCCTCTGTCCATGGGATTCTCCAGGCAAGAATACTGGAGTGGGTAGTCAGCTATTCCCTTCTCCACAGGATCTTCCTGACCCAGGGATAGAATGCCAGTCTCTGCATGGCTGGCAGATTCTTTACCATCTGAGCCACCAAGGAAGTCCAATGGTGACTGCATCCATGAAATTCAAAGACCCTTGCTCCTTGGAAGAAAGCTATGACAAAACTAAACAGTGTATTAAAAAGCAGAGACATCACTTTGCTGGAAAAGTCTGTATAGTGAAAGCTATGGTTTTTCCAGTAATCATGCACAGATGTGAGAATTGGACCATAAAGAATGCTGAGCAGTAAAGAATTGATGCTTTAGAATTGTGGTGCTGGAGAAGGCTCTTGAGAGTCCCTTGCATAGCAAGGAGATCAGACCATCAATCCTAAAGGAAATCAACCCTGAATATTCACTGCAAGCACTGATGCTGAAGCTCCAATACTTTGGCCACCTGATAGGAAGAGCCTACTCACTGGAAAAGACCATTATGCTGGGAAAGATTGAGGGCAGGAAGAAAAGGGAGTGAAAGAGGATGAGATAGTTTGATAGCATTACTGACTCAATGGACATGAATTTGAGCAAACTCCAGTAGACAGTGAAGGACAGGGAAGCCTGGTGTGCTGCAGTCCACAGGGTCATGAACAGTCAGACAAGACTTAGTGACTGAACAGCAACGATATAACTAATGTAGAATGGCTCCATATTATATTATTAAAGGCAAAAAAAAAAAATCAACCCATGGCATGCAATATACCAAAAAAGGAATAATGACAAAATAGAAAGGTAATGTCAACACAAGTCTATGCCCCAACCAGTAACACTGAAGAAGCTGAAGTTGAACAGTTCTATGAAGACCTACAAGACCTTTTAGAACTAACACCCAAAAAAGATGTCCTTTTCATTATAGGGGACTGGAATGCAAAAGGAGGAAGTCAAGAAACACCTGGAGTAACGACAACTTTGATCTTGGAATATGGAATGAAGCAGGGCAAAGACTAATAGAGTTTTGTCAAGAAAATGCACTGGTCATAGCAAACACCCTTTTCCAACAACACAAGAGAAGACTCTACACATGGACATCACCAGATGGTCAACACCGAAATCAGATTGATATTCTTTGCAGCCAAAGATGGAGAAGCTCTATACAGTCAACAAAAACAAGACCAGGAGCTGACTGTGGCTCAGATCATGAACTCCTTATTGCCAAATTCAGACTTAAATTGAAGAAAGTAGGGAAAACCACTAGACCATTCAGGTATGACCTGAACCAAATCCCTTATGATTAAACAGTGGAAGTGAGAAATAGATTTAAGGGCCTAGATCTGATAGATAGAGTGCCTGATGAACTACGGAATGAGGTTTGTGACATTGTACAGGAGACAGGGATCAAGACCATCCGCATGGAAAAGAAATGCAAAAAAGCAAAATGGCTATCTGGGGAGGCCTTACAAATAGCTGTGAAAAGAAGAGAAGCGAAAAGCAAAGGAGAAAAGGAAAGATAGAAGCATCTGAATGCAGAGTTCCAAAGAATAGCAAGAAGAGATAAGAAAGCCTTCTTCAGCGATCAATGCAAAGAAATAGAGGAAAACAACAGAATGGGAAAGACTAGGGATCTCTTCAAGAAAATTAGAGATACCAAGGGAACATTTCATGCAAAGATGGGCTCGATAAAGGACAGAAATGGTAGGGACCTAACAGAAGCAGAAGATATTAAGAAGAGGTGGCAAGAATACACAGAAGAACTGTACAAAAAAGATCTTCACGACCCAGATAATTACAATGATGTGATCACTGACCTAGAGCCAGACATCCTGGAATGTGAAGTCAAGTGGGCCTTAGAAAGCATCACTATGAACAAAGCTAGTGGAGGTGATGGAATTCCAGTTGAGCTATTTCAAATCCTGAAAGATGATGCCGTGAAAGTGCTGCACTCAATATGCCAGCAAATTTGGAAAACTCAGCAGTGGCCATAGGACTGGAAAAGGTCAGTTTTCATTCCAATCCCAAAGAAAAGCAATGCCAAAGAATGCTCAAACTACCACACAATTGCACTCATCTCACACGCTAGTAAAGTAATGCTCAAAATTCTCCAAGCCAGGCTTCAGCAATATATGAACTGTGAACTTTCTGATGTTCAAGCTGGTTTTAGAAAAGGCAGAGGAACCAGAGATCAAATTGCCAACATCTGCTGGATCATGGAAAAAGCAAGAGAGTTCCAGAAAAAACATCTATTTCTGCTTTATTGACTATGCCAAAGCCTTTGACTGTGTGGATCACAAGAAACTGTGGAAAATTCTGAAAGAGATGGGAATACCAGACCACCTGATCTGCCTCTTGAGAAATCTGTATGCAGGTCAGGAAGCAACAGTTAGAACTGGACATGGAACAACAGATAGGAAATAGGAAAAGGAGTACATCAAGGCTATATATTGTCACCCTGCTTATTTAACTTATATGCAGAATACATCATGAGAAACACTGGACTGGAAGAAGCACAAGCTGGAATCAAGATTGCTGGGAAAAATATCAATAACCTCAGATATGCAGATGACACCACCCTTATGGCAGAAAGTGAAGAGGAACTAAAAAGCCTCTTGATGAAAGGGAAAGTGGAGAGTGAAAAAGTTGGCTTAAAGTTCAACATTCAGAAAATGAAGATCATGGCATCTGGTCCCATCACTTCATGGGAAATAGATGGGGAAACAGTGTCAGACTTTATTTTGGGGGGCTCCCAAATCACTGCAGATGGTGACTGCAGCCATGAAATTAAAAGACGCTTACTCCTTGGAAGGAAAGTTATGACCAACCTAGATAGCATATTCAAAAGCAGAGACATTACTTTGTCAACAAAGGTCCGTCTAGTCAAGGCTATGGTTTTTCCTGTGGTCATGTCTGGATGTGAGAGTTGGACTGTGAAGAAGGCTGAGTGCCAAAGAATTGATGCTTTTGAACTGTGGTGTTGGAGAAGACTCTTGAGAGTCCCTTGGACTGCCAGGAGATCCAACCAGTCCATTCTGAAGGAGATCAGCCCTGGGATTTCTTTGGAAGGAATGATGCTAAAGCTGAAACTCCAGTACTTTGGCCACCTCATGCGAAGAGTTGACTCATTGGAAAAGACTCTGATGTTGGGAGGGATTGGGGGCAGGAGGAGAAGGGGATGACAGAGGATGAGATGGTTGGATGGCATCATCGACTTGATGGACGTGAGTCTGAGTGAACTCCGCTAGTTGGTGATGGACAGGGAGGCCTGGCGTGCTGCAATTCATGGGGTCGCAAAGAGTCGGACAGGACTGAGTGACTGAACTGAACTGACTGAATGTCAACACAGAAAGCATTAAACAAGTTGATAGAAATGAGAATCAAAAAAACTATCATATAAATTAATTACAAAATCAGAATAAATTGAAAAAGCAAAATTATTCTAAGTATTGCTCTATAAAGGTTACAAATGCACGTCTAAAAAATAAGCCACAATAGTTGATAGCAAAATGCAAAATTCAGTTCAGTTCAGTCACTCAGTTGTGTTCAACTCTTTGGGACCCCATGGACTGTAGCACACAAGGCCTCCCTGTCCATCACCAACTCCCGGAGCTTACTCAAAGTCATGTCCATTGAGTCGGTGATGCCATCCAACCATCTCATCCTCTGTCATCCCCTTCTCTCCCACCTTCAATCTTTCCCAACATCAGGGTCTTTCCTAATGAGTTAGTTCTTCGCATCAGGTGGCCAAAGTATTGGCGCTTCAGTGTCAGCATCAGTCCTTCCAATGCATTTCCTTTAGGATGGACTGGTTGGATCTCCTTGCAGTCCAAGGGACTCTCAAGAGTCTTCTCCAACACCACAGTTCAAAACCTTCAATTTTTCTGTGCTCAGCTTTCTTTACAGTCCAAATCTCACATCCATACATGACTACTGGAAAAACCATAGCTTTGACTACATGGATTAGTTAGTCTAATAAGAAGAGCAAAGGTTGAGAATATTAACTTAAGAAAAATACATGGGAGAGAAATGTGACTGTATAAAAAGTATTATGACCAAATTGATCATTTAACATGACCTATAAATAAGGTAAAACTCACAAATTAATTCCTGAAGGAAATTTGAACATACTACCAATAGAGAGCAACATTCAAATAGACTGAAATACAGGAAATTTTGTGTCACAAACAAACATAATTAGTTTGAACTAAACATTTTATTGGAGGAGGAAATGGCAACCCACTCCAGTATTCTTGCCTGAAGAATCCCCATGGACAAGGAGCCTGGTGAGCTACAGTCCATGGGGTCTCAAAAGAGTCAGACATGGCTTAGCAACTACCCAACAACAACAAGAGAAGGCGATGGCACCCCACTCCAGTACTCTTGCCTGGAAAATCCCATGGATGGAGGAGCCTGGTGGGCTACAGTCCATGGGGTCGCTAAGAGTTGGACTCGACTGAGCGACTTCACTTTCACTTTTCACTTTCATGCATTGGAGAAGGAAATGGCAACCCACTCCAGTATTATTGCCTGGAGAATCCCAGGGATGGGGGAGCCTGGTGGGCTGCCATCTATGGGGTCACACAGAGTCGGACACGACTGAAGCAACTTAGCAGCAGCAGCACCACCACCAACAACAAAACATTTCATTAATTTATTTGCTCACACATTACCTACTGGGGGAAAAGTGGCCTTGATCATATTAATATTTGATAATCCCATACAAATTAAATAAAAGCTATTTAAGAAAAAATTATTTTTCTCTTATTTTACTGAAGTATAATTGATAAAATTATATACACTTAAAATGTACAATGTTATGATTTGATATATGTATATTGTGAAATGATTACTACAATCATTAATTAACACATCCATCACCTTGTAGCTATCTTTGTATGTGTGCATATGATAAGAATGCATACTGTCTCAATAAATTCCAAGTATACAAGAGGGTTAATCATAATCACTATTCTATACATTATCCTCAGAACTTACTGACCTTGTATTTTTGACCAGCATCTCTGCCATTTCACCCATCCCCTTACCTCTGCTAACCATTATTCTCTTCTGTTTATATGAGTTCAACTCTTATTTTTTAATATTCCACAAATAGTGAAATCACACAGTATTTCTCTTTCTCTGTCTGGCTTATTTCACTTAGCAGAATGTCCTCTAGGCTCATCTATCTTGTTGCAAATGGCTGGATTTCCTTCTTTCTCATTGCTGAATAGCATTCACTGTATGTACACATATATTTTTCTCACATTTCCTTTATCCATTTATCCACTAACAGACACTATTATTTTTTCAACTTGGCTATCGTGAATGATGCTCCCATGAACTTGGTAGTGCAGATAGCTCTTCCAGATACTTATTTTGTTTCCTTCTAATATAATTAGAGAAGTGGGATTTCTGGACATAAGGTACTTCTTTTAACTTTTTGAGCAATCTCCATGCTGTTTTCAAGAATGGCTGTGCCAGTTTGGACTCCCATCAACAATGTACAAATGTGCCCTTCTCTCCACAACCTGATCAAAACTTATCTCTTGCATTTTTGATAAAAGTCATTCTGATAAATGTGAGGTGATACATCAGAGTGGTTTTGATTTGCATTCATAAACTGGTCATGTGAATGAAGAAATGGTGAGTGATCAATAGAATAATTTTAAAAATTGTATAGTCTTTAATCTCAGAATAAGTTTGTTTCTGATTTTTACTGTTTCTGTATCTGGCTGTCCAATAAGTTACAGAATCACTGCCTCTCTATCAACCTAAGAACTTATCATATGAAAGACTTAAGAAATGACTTATTAGCTGAACCTGAAACAGAAATAGACAAAGGAAGTGGTATTTTCTGAGAATGGGAAATATGAAGCAAAAGAAAAACTAATAAACCATAGAAAGTATTGGGAGACTGTCCCTGCTAGAATTCAATCTGGAATTTGCTCATGTCTGCCACAGATTCACTGTAGTTCACTGTACCCCTCATATCATACCCTAAATTAAAGAGAGAGCAAGACTACTGAATCAACACCAAAGAAAGGCACTGATGCAGAAAAGACAGTGGGACTTCTGAGGATGGCTCATGATAAATTAAAATGCTTTAAATTCCAGTTTTGTTTGGATCTTTCTAGAAGCAAAGAGGAAGATCAGTAGCTATAGCTATAGTACTCCGATGAATATGTGACACATAAATTTTAATCTTAAGCAATCTGCATTTGCAAATTATAGGCAGTTAGTAAAAACTCAACGATATTCAAGAAATCTATCATTTAAAGATATCTGATATGGAATTGCTAACTGAAAAAGACTGAATTTAGCTCTAGAACCTCACTGTATGCTCTCAGAGGTTTATGTATATTTTTCTTATTTTATTAGCTGTTTGTATTTCTGATTCTTGGTGTGTTTTCTCACATCCTCAATTAATTCCACTGTGGCTTTCGTAAAGTGTTTTAATAAGCAATTCCTTAAATGATCCATAATAGTGATCAATTCTTTTGTCCAGCAGGGACACCTCAGATTAATAACACCATATTTATAATGATGTCTAATAATGCTTGTTTCTTTCTTGGAATGCTTTACTTTATATTTATAATTTTTAAATTCATTTAATTTCTAGATAGGGATGAGACTAAGTTTTCTATGAAGGAGTACATTGTCTTTCCATTTTTTAACACCAATGTGCTTAGTCACTCAGTTGTATCCAACTCTTTGTGACCCCACAGACTGCAGCCTGCCAGGCTCCTCTGTCCACGGGGATTCTCTAGGCAAGAATATTGGAGTGGGCCACCATATCCTCCTCCAGGGGATCTTCCTAGCCCAGCGATTGAACCCAGGTGTCCTGCATTGCAGGCAGATTTTTTACCAACTGAGCCACCAGGGAGGCCCCTTTAACACCAATAACTGATCACACTCATAGATAATGTCACTAATGATAAGCTATATCAATCTCTAAGTTTTTCGTGTTCAAACTCTACTCTTCTGATCATATAAGGTGAATACACAAGAAAGAACTATCTGAGTGCTGATAAGAGACAATTTCATATAAATTAAAGGTTATTTGAAAAGCATTACTGACATCCTCAGCAGGATCCTTAATTGCTAGAAACAGACAGTTTAACCATTGTCACCTAGAGGGAAGAGAAGAGAGGGCAAATTTCTTCTGTATTGGATATTATTAAGGAGAAAGGATGGGAGAGAGAGAGATTGAGATTCAGTTTCTGCATACAGCATGCTGCTGCTGCTGCTGCTAAGTCGTTTCAGTCGTGTCCACTTCTGTGCGACCCCACAGACGGCAGCCCACCAGGCTCCCCTGTCCCTGGGATTCTCTAGGCAAGAACACTGGAGTGGGTTGCCATTTCTTTCTCCAATGCATGAAAGTGAAAAGTGAAAGTGAAGTCACTCAGTTGACTCTTAGCTACCTCATGGACTGCAGCCTACCAGGCTCCTCTGTCCATGGGATTTTCCAGGCAAGAGTACTGGAGTGGGGTGCCATTGCCTTCTCCAGCATACAGCATGAGTATGAGTATTTGCTGAAGTACCAGTCTGGTGTAGTATGGAAAGTATCTCTGAAATGTTCCTGCTTTTAGCCATCATCATGCATGCGAACAGCGAAACTACCCCCTGCAAACCATATGTTCATCCATTTAATTCATTCAGCCATCCAATGAGGATCTTAGCACCTCTCTTGTGCCAGGCATAGTTCTGAGCTTTTAAGATACAGAGAAGAATGTGGCAGAAAATTGTCCTTATAAAAATACATATTATAGCAGGATTAAGAAGACAACAAAGAAGTAAAAATGGATGAACAAAGCAAGTTCAGATAGAGATCCGTGCTCAGGAACAAACTTGAGATTATGTGATGTTCCCACATGGCTGGGGGTAGGTATACTTCAGAATGGGAAAACAGAGGCAGTGTCTGAACGAAAAGAAACACAGCTTTCAATTACTGAGCGGTTGCTTATACAGGATTTTCTATTCATCTCTCTTTCCGGCTAACATGATTTGGCATTTCACTAATTATTATTTCATATAAGTGCTGAAATGCCAGTCAATAAATGATTATTGGGATCCTACTGTGTCCTAAGCTCTAGTACAATTGGAAAATGTGGTAGAATTCAAACAAACACTTCCACTGCTGTGATAAAACATGAGGTGGGGAATGATGCTTAAGTCAGTAAGTACTTAAACCTTCTTGTTTTGAGAGCTGAGTTTGAGCTTAAGCTTCTTCAGTCCATCCAATTCCCAGGAACTCCTCCAAGAGGAGGCAGCATTTGTTGCCTGCCGCTAGATGGCACCAATTATTTTCACATTTTTAAGATGAAAAAACAACAAAAAAAATAGGAAACCAACATATCTTTTTCTATGCAACGGCCGCATTTAAAATGGAAAAATGTTATGTTATGAGGCACATGATTAATAAAATGATTATTCTTTTACTAGTGATTTTCTTATAGGAGGGAATCACAGCAATAGCATTATAGATGGTATGTTCATTCACTCACATTCATGTGTATTCGATGCATATTTGTTCCAAATAATCTTTTTGAAAATATATTAGGAGTATCTTTGAAACATTAAAAGGGAAAAAGGTAATTGAATATATAGAAAATGCATATCATAATTTAATATATATCAGGCTCAAAAATATTTGATAAAAATATATTATGATATTACATATAATTTTTATAAAGTTTTGCAGGAAATAGTTTTAATAAAAACAGTAGATTTGTTTATTTTTGTAATTTCCGCTTTATCTCAAATAATAGTAACATTTATATTTTTAAAAAACATGGTATTTATTCTTTCAATTAAATGCAACAAAAATTATTATGAAATATAAAATGGGATGTGAATCACTTAACTAAAGGTATATTTGATATTTTATATCAAAAATTTAATAAGGATAGCTTAATAAAACTTAAAACTTCAGATCTAGAAAAACACATTTTATCATATGCCCTCCTTTTTTCTGACAGGTTTACAGTTCAGTTAAAACATATGCAAGATTTTTTTAAAGGAAAAGAACATGAAATATCCTCATTCTAGTTTTTAAAAAAGAAGTGGCTGGTAAACATTCAAAGTATGTTTATTCAGAAACAAAATGAACTGTTTTCATATTTGCCAATAGAAACATAAAAATGGCTCTGGAATAAATATAACCTGCCATCAGTAAACTCCAGAGTAAAAGGAAGTACAGTGACAACATGAGAGTGTACATAAAATGCACTGAGAAGAATGTATACAGCATTCATACGCTCTATGAATATATTATAAACACTTATAGTAAATTAAATGAAAAAGAAGAGTTGCATGTTCATCATGCTAATATATTTACTTTAAAAATCTAAACATCTTTGCTACTTCAGGATGAAAGATGAGTGCCTTAAACTAGCTGTTAATGTGATTATCACTACATTTCCTTCATTCTAAAATGGCCCCACTATAATACTCACCTTAATATTGGCCAGAGTTTTTTGCCTCATGTTAAATAACGTTCTGTATCTCTGTTCTTCCTCATAGAGTCTCTCTTCACAGGCTTTTTTCTCATTTACAAGATGATCAAACACAGCTTGTGCATGTTCCTTTTTCTCTCTCAAGGTTATAAACTGGTCACTGTGAAGAAAGAAAGAGTTGCATTTACCACTATTTAATTCACATGTAATTTTCTAACATGTATTTATGATACAGTTAAAAACAGCAACACTGAAAAACGTCTTAGAACTGAATTTCTATGGAAAAATTCCCTGATCCTTTCCATATGTCTGTGCCCATGACATACATCTAAATGATCCAGGTTGAAGACGACTTCTGGAGAAGCAGTGGATTCTCTTGGCTGCTTACTCAGTGCACCTCTGTTTTGTTGTCATTCCAAAAGAACTCCCCTCCACACAGCACATAACTCCAAGGGTACATTCTGGTCAGATTAAACCAACCAACATGAGGCTCCTTATTCACCAGTAAACATAGATACTGGGGCTTCCCTGATAGCTCAGTTGGTAAAGAATCCACCTACAATGAGGGAGACCTGGGTTCAATCTCTGGGTTGGGAAGATCCCCTGGAGAAGGGAAAGGCTACCCACCCCAGTATTCTTGCCTAAAGAATTCCATGGACTATATAGGCCATGGGATTGCAAGGAGTCAGACATGACAGAGACTTAATATATATATATATATATATACACACACGATCTTCCCAGGTGGCTCAGACAGTAAAGCGTCTGCCTACGATGCCTACCATGTGGGAGACCAGGGTTCAATCCCTGGGTGGGGAAGATCTCCTGGAGAAGGAAATGGCAACCCACTCAGTATCTTTGCCTGGAAACCCCCATGGATGGTGGAACCTGGTAGGCTACAGTCCATGAGGTTGCAAAGAGTTGGACACGACTGAGCGACTTCACTTCACTTCACTTCACTTCATATATATATATAAAGATAGTGCAATAAGATGAAAGGCAAGAGGTGAATTCCATATAGAAGGCACTCACACATTCACTAAATGTGAACAAGGGCTCCTGCTTTCAAATTTGCTGACAACAGCCATAGTGGAGAGAAAGAAACACAAAAATGAGTACCTGTGTTGAGCTGATGAATCAACTAACCTTGAAGCTTACCCTAACTAGAGGCCTCTTTTTATGTGAAATAATTAACTTCCTTATTATTTAAGCTTGTGTGTGTGTGTGTGTGTGTGTAATGTATATGTGAAAGAGAAAGTGTTAGTTGCTCAGTCCTGTCCAACTCTTTGCAACCCCATGAACTGTAGCCTGCCAGGCTCCTCTGTCCATGGAATTCTCCAGGCAAGACTACTGAAGTGGGTAGCCATTTCCTTCTCCAGGGATCTTCCCTACCCAGGGATCGAACTCGGGTCTGCCACATTGCAGGCAGACTCTATACCATCTGAGCCACTGCCGCTATGTATTTTACTTATTTGCAATTAAGTACATCCTGACTCAAAGGTAAAATTATTTTTTATGGTGAAATCAGTTATATTAGGAACTATACTAGTAGAAAAAAATCATTAAAAAGTGCTTAAAACAATGCTGCAAAAATAAATGTATTTTAGAAATAATTGCCAGAGTTGATCAGTAACCCAGAATCCAGAATAAGCAGTTGCAAAAGCTCAGCACAGTCTTATGTTACCCACATTCGTTATCGTCTCTACTGGTATGGAAAATTGAATCATTTTCACAGTTAGCTATAAAGGCAGCAGGACTAAAAATGTTGAGGGTCTAAAATGGTAAAGTACTTTGAATATAATATCTCATTTAACACAACAACCACCCCATGAAAGGATAATTATTATGGCCATTTACAGATGAAAAACCTAAACTTCAGTATACTAAGCTTATATAAGCTAATTAATAAATGACAGACCCAGAATTCAAATCCAGTTCTGACTAGCTGTATTTGATTCAGCAGCTCAACACAAAATACTCATTTTTTCCCCCTTCTTTCTCTATGCTGTCTGTCATTAGCAAATTTGAAAACATGACTCTGGTCACATGTTTTAGACGGGTGCCTTTTCTTTTAAATGGAATAAAGTCCTCCCCTTTCATCTATCTCAGCCGTGTTTTTTCCACTTCATCTCTCGTACTAACAACATCCATAACTCTTCTGTGATGTCCTATGGAAGTATTCACTAATAGCAACATTGACACTAGGTGAAAGAATCAGTAGATTATCCCTAATACAGATAATCTGCAGTAATCTTCCGTTCCAGTCCTAGTTCAGGGGTCCATTTGCACCATCAGAAGAGCATACAGTTTGGAACAGGACAAACCTAACTGGAGTAGTTACTCTCCTAACTACTGTTGCAGCCTTAATCACTTGATTTCCCTGAGCCTGTTCCTTCAGCATTCATGTGTGAGTGTTCTGACTGGATAGAAGAATTTACTGTGAGAACTGGATGAGAGAGGTGCTTAGATTGCCCTTACCAAATACCTGGCACACCAGGAAGTCAATCAACGTTAGCTTTAAATCTTATCTGACATTATCCTGTCCAGAGCTTGGAGGTGCGCAAGGGACATAGGAGCAATTTACACTGACACACAGCTGCTGCACCAGTAAAATGAGGCTTTGCCAGCTTGCACCTACTGTATAACATGCACTCTGTTGACGGCCATGCATCTTCAGTCAGAATTTGTACATGAATACATGCACACATTCCTTGAGTGCATATAATGTAGAACTAAAATCCTTATGGTTAGACGAAACACCAGAAATATGAGGGAAATAACACCACAGAGGAATAGCTCAGCCTGAACAAAGTGATGATCCCAGCTAAGACATCAGATGTGGTTTCTGTGCTCCCTCATGTTCTTGGAATATGGTTATAGCATTTATGGGCTTGGTGGTGAAGAACAGAAGATAACTGGTGCTGGATAGAGGAGCCTTATTTTTTATTATGGCAGCTTGCTATTTTTGTAACATGGTGATTGAGTTGAACACAATCAAAGTACAGTAACTGATCTCCCCTTCTTCCTGGATGAGTGAGCAGATGATGAAATACTGACATCAACATCCTTGAACATATCCAAGTGGGCAGTGTTTGGCTGCTGCTTCTGTTTGAAATGATGCTGTGTTTTGGTTGTGGCCCAAAGCTTTGAAGTGCTACTTGGCATCTCCTTTCTTCCATGAAGCTCTTAACCATTCAGACATGACGGAGTTGGTCAAATACTACTTAGGTTGAGTCCTGCTTGCCTCTCCTCAGTCATCTTTGTATGAATCCAATGGTTGGTTTTTGTTTATTTTTTTAAACGGTTTTTAGCTGATGTTCATGAAGAGCAGCGAGTACCTAGAACTATGCCAATAAAGAAAGGAAATCCTATCTAAGAAGGTGCATTTCTGTACCAGAGCTGTGTCATAACCATCCTTTGGGCCCTCTGCTGGAAAAGTAGAATCAAGTCTCAAATAATGCCTTTTTAATTATATCCTCTAGTATTATAGATGTAGGACAGTACTGTATCATACCTCTGTGAATGTAAAATATCTTGTACCTGCTTTATGATATGTAGTAGTGACCGTGCTTTATCAGATCTGTTTTTAATGACGTTATTCTAGAATGTTTTCTTTCCAGATGATGATTGAGAAACGTAATTAAAAAAAAAAAATGGTGCCAGGTACCACAACAGTAACAGAACTTTGCTGTTTTCTGAGGTTTTGTTTTTTTTACTTTTTTTTTTTTTTTTTAATGGAGTGTGCTGGATGTCTCTATAATTTTGTTCAGATGACTGCAGAACTTGGAAAAGCTGTTGCTGCTATTGATGCATAACATACTGCTATTGGTCTTTTTATATAAATAAATAAATCTATATATATATACATATATATATATAATTTGAATTTTTGGAAACTTTAGCTGTGCTGTCAACTTTGGAAAAAGTATCCCAGTTGTACCGTGTTGGGTTGGCATTGTACAGAAATTAACAGCCATATTGGTCTAGAAACGTTAAACATAATTTTTTCCATTTGTACAGGGGTAACACACTGTATTAAATATGTAAGGTCTTATCTACATGGGTTTGATTACAGAAACTAATAAAGTATTCTCTAAATAATGAAAAAAAAAAAAAAAAATAAATAAATCTTATTTGACACTGTCTCACTGTTAATTAATAGATTTGTAAATGACACACTGTTCTTTTTCTCCTCTTCCAGGGTAAAGGCAGACTTTAGTCAAGTTTAGGGAGGGAATTGATTCATTGAAACTTGGCGACCATTCTTGCTTTAAGGCAATATGTACAGGATGGAAGGAAACGTAAGAGTTGAAACGGTAAGAATCTTGAAGAAAAAACATTTCATCAGCTCCCCCAGAACATCTTTGCAAGTTTAGTGTAAATTGTATAATTTCAGGCTTTTCCCTTTAAGCCCCAAATATTTTTAAAGATTGTAAATGACACGGATAAATATCTTTCAAAGAAAATGTTTCCTTGCTTTCTTACCTGATATTCTGAATATGATCCAGGAATTTTCAGATAAAGCTGTATGATTATTTTGAAAATAAGTTTTTACCCTATACCCTGTGGTAATAGCTAAACAAATCCTGTGGAGTTCATTGACTTGACTCCATTAAGATATTAATACATAGTATATTAGACTGTGCATAATGTTTTTATGATATTTTAATCCCTCAAGTGTTATGATTTGCTAATGGTGTATTAGCTTTCTATATTTAAATCAAACCATCACTTTTAAACGTGCCCAATGTAAATTCCTCCAGTAGTCCTCCAAAGTCTGTTCTCAGTGTGTTATAAAATAGAAAATAAGAACCAAGAGGAGTAAAGGAAGAGTATGTAGTTTCTCAGTGGGGAGGGCAGGCCTATGGATACAGTAAGCCTTAAAGCATGATCATTCTGAAAGGGAAAGGCCTTTGTCAGGTATGCCTCAGACTAATGAGGGGAATGTGCAAGAGGCATTTTTAAGACAATTAATGTAAATACATTCCATGAAGTTTTTATACAATATCTATATCTAAATTCTTACCTCAAAAACGTTATCAAAAAGGTTGGGTGAAAAAAAAAAACATATATTATTAACCATTTCACATAAGTGAGAAATACTGAAATTAGTGGGAGAGATTATGAATTTCATAACGAATAAAAATTCTTATGCTTTGAAAAGGAGAAACATTATAAGTTGTTTAAATAAGAATAAACCCAGAGGAGCAACAAAAAATGAAAGCAATTTATGATCATGTGTTTAGACAAAAATTATAAAATATCACCTGTATATTTCATACCATATCATGACAGAAAATATATATCATTCCAGGAATAAATTTTAAACAGGGAAATTTGATCACATCTCTTTTATAACTGATACAGTAAGTATTTAATATTTCGATAAATTTAAAGTACTTACTTTAAGTAGTCAAGTGTGTGATCAAAAGCAATCTTTTCGTTCTCTTTTTGTTCTAAGTTCTTATTCAGTTGAATGATTTTTGAATGATAAACAATTGTTTTACTTTTAGTGGTCTCTATTTCTTTAAAAATTTGTGAGCGTTTATCCTGGGGGGAAAATCAGGAATATTTTAAATACTAGAAGTTTCAAATTCTTGCAATTTAGGAACACAAATAGTTTTTGGCCATGTAAGCAATTAAAAGCAAACAGTAGTTAAAGAGGGAGGGGACACATGTATACCTATGGCTAACTCATGTTGATGTATGGCAGAGGCCAACACATTATTGTGAAGCAATTTTCCTTCAATTAAAAATAAAGGCATTTGGAGAAACAAGAAAATCAGCTCAGTTCAGTCACTCAGTCATGTCTGACTCTTTGTGACCCCATGGAGTACAGCATGCCAGGCTTCCCTGTCCATCACCAACTCCTGGAGCTTACCCAAATTCATATCCATTGCATCAGTGATGCCATCCAACCATCTCATCCTCTGTTTTTTCCCTTCTCCTCTTGCCTTCAATCTTTCCCAGCATCAGGGTCTTTTCCATTGAGTCAGTTTTTCTCATCAGGTGACCCAAGTATTGGAGTTTCAGCTTCAGCATCAGTCCTTCCAATGAATATTCAGGACTGATTTCCTTTAGGATGGACTGGTTGAATCTCCTTGCAGTCCAAGGGACTCTCAAGAGTCTTCTCCAACACCACAGTTCAAAAACATCAATTCTTTGGCGCTCAGCTTTCTTTATAGTTCAACTCTCACATCCATACATGACTACTGGAAAAATCATAGCTTTGACTAGACAGACCTTTGTTGGCGAAGTAATGTCTCTGCTTTTTAATATGCTGTCTAGGTTGGTCATAACTTTTCTTCCAAGGAGCAAGTGTCTTTTAATTTCATGGCTGCAGTCACTACCTACAGTGATTTTGGAACACCAAAAAATAAAGTCTCTCACTGTTTCCATTGTTTCCCCATCTATTTGCCATGAAGTGATGGGACCAGATGCCATGATCTTAGTTTCTGAATGTTGAGTTTAAAGCCAACTTTTTCACCCTCCTCTTTTACTTTTATCAAGAGGCTCTACCTCTAATCAATGCAAGCAACAATTCAGGTTTATGTTCTTTCCTCGAGCATTATATCTGATCAGGTTTCCTAAAAGATGGGTTAGAACCATCGATTCTCTCTCCCTCTCTACTCTGCACCAACTCATCTCCTGCCCCGCCCACCCACACACATCTGCACACCTGAAAGACATGTCTTTTAATATGTCAGCATGTGGTCACTGGTTATGAAACATGTACCCTGAAGGCAGGCACAAATATATATTGTTCTGATGTTTAAGAAAAAGAAGTCAATGTTTAATACCAGCATAATTACCCAAGGCTGGCTGGTCCAATCCAAGACTGGAGATTTGATTTGGCATCTTTTTTTGCATGACCCCTTTATAGCTGTTGGTGTCTACACTGACTGGCTGATTTCCTGTCTGTGTGATCAACTCAATGCAGGTTTCTGGCTCCACATCTGGCCCAACTTCTAGCAATGGATTCCAGTCTCAGCTGCTCCCCTTGCTCCTATTTTCCTCCATTTTCCCCTCACATGCTCCATAATTCTTTCTCTATTCTTACAGGTTTCAAGAAGAATGAATTGCTAACCTTGTATACTTATTTTCCTATAAAAATCTTCTCTTTGTCCAAGGTTTGGAACACTGAGTACTGTATTTGAATTTTCATAACATTCACTTTTTTTTTTTTTTTTTTTTCTGGAAGCTCTGGAATTTTTCCACTAATAAATGAGACGATTTGGGTTTGTTTGTTTGCTACCAGAATATAGTCAAGCCAGCTGACAAGGATTCTTCAATGGACCCCCTAAAATATTATGTTATTTCTAGTAGAAAATTAAACCTAAAAAAAGTGTGAAAAGGCACAAATATGGGTAAAAATAAGTAGGAACGAGTCAGAGACAATAGGCAACTGTGGGTCCGGCATGTTCTCTACTACTCTTGACTTTCAGTTCAGATTCCATAAATGCCTTAAATCTTAAATGAAGATTTTCATGGGAAACTGAGATTTCAGAAGCAACGGTGTCAACAACTTAGACCACCAATTCAGTGATGCTGAAGGCGGTGCCAGAGATTTTACAGTAAAGGAAAGAGACAGTGCACTTTCTGCTGACAGCAGTGAAAAGCAAAAAGTATATCTGTCGCTTTTCATAGGCAACATCGGGCTTCCCTGATAGCTGAGTTAGTAAAGAATCTTCCTGCAATGCAGGAGACCCTGGTTCAATTCCTGGTTCGGGAAGATCTGCTGAAGAAGGGATACGCTACCCACTCCAGTATTCTTGGACTTCCCTTGTGGCTCAGCAGGTAAAGAATCCACTGGCAATGTGGGAGACCTGGGTTTGATCCCTGAGTTGGGAAGATCCCCTGGAGAAGGGAAAGACTACCCACTCCAGCATTCTGACCTGGAGAATTCCATGGACTGCATAGTCCATGTGGTTGCAAAGAGTTGGACACAACTGAGCGACTTTCACCCACTCACTCATAGTGAGGCTTTGATAAATATGAGCACCATATCCCCTTCCATGCCATCAAAAATATTAGAGATATCCCACAATGAGAAAAGAAACTGTTAGATGCCACATGTCAATCAAGAGTATACGTCTGTGTATCCTGAGTATGCAAAATTTGGGAGACCCCAAGAACCATTAGTGAGCCTTTATGAATGCTGAAGTGTCACCAGGGCAAATTGGAATTTAGGCATAAACAACATATTTATAATTTGGGGGGTCATTTTTTTCTCTAGCCATTTTTTCTTTCAGCAATTTTGAGGCTCTCCACCCAAAGACAGTTTCATGCCCAGACTTGGAAGGTTCTGGAAATCTGAAATGAAGTTAATTAATGCTTTACTATACAACATTTTTAATTACTTTATCTAAAAAACTATGAAACCACGTATTTTCAAAATAGTAGATAATACAAATTATATTCAGATTCTAAATTATTAATTTCAAATAAAATTTTAAATATTTATTTAAGATTTAATAAATGTTTTCACATTATCTAAATGTACTATTTCCAGGTTCTATACCTAAGATTTAATATGGGGCTAAACATAGTAAAAAATCAGTAATACTATTTAGCTTGGGCCATGACTGAATGTTTATGCAGAGTAAAAGATAAAATTATTTGTCTAACTTAGGTTCTTAAAGGGTAGCAATGCTGCTATGAAAAGTGAAAGTGAAGGCATCAGTTACTCAGTCAAATCTTTGTGACCCTGTGAACTGTAGCCCGCCAGGCTCCTCTGTCCATGGAATACTCCAGGGAAGAATACTGAAGGAGAAGGAAAGCCATTCTCTTCTCCAGGGGATCTTCCTGACCCAGGGATCAAACCCAGGTCTCCTGCATTGCAGGCAGATTCTTTACCATCTGAGCTGCTGGGACACATAGTACTATTTATATACCAATCAACATAATGAGGACTTAACATATGCTATTAATAATGTCTGCAGTTTTCTTTAGAATAGAGTTCCATAGCATGACACACAGGCATTCCTTCATCTAGGCAATTGCCTTCTCACTAACTTAATCTCTTTTCAGTCTTATTAACAGGTAACCTGCTCTCTGGTCATGCCAAAGTGCGTGCAATTCCACAAACATATAGCATTCTCCCATGACCTCTTTGCTTTGCAAACACAAGGTCTGTTTCTAAAATGTCCTAACCTAATTTCTTCATCAAATTAAAAACTATATAATAATAAAAGTAATGGGAACCATTTGTTGAATGCTTCTAGCGCCAATTATTCTTTCAGCCTTTTTGTGTATATCATCTCTGTTGTCTACAACATTATAGCAAGGCAAATATTCAACCTCCGGTTTTTCTATTAGTAGTTCTTGTTCTTACACATCACCTCCTCTGAAAAATCCTCCTGGATGCCCTCGATTCATCTGTGTTTACTCCTGCTTGACTCTTCCCACACTATTACACTGCTGTCATGGTTCTGCTCACAGTATATTAAGGCTGTCTGATCCCAACAAGATGATGTATTTCTTGAGTGAACCAAGTTCTCCTTTTACTTCCCAACTCCAGAAACTTCCAACAATATTTAAGACATTTTAAGTGAAAAAGTTGGCTTAAAGCTCAACATTCAGAAAACGAAGATCATGGCATCCGGTCCCATCACTTCATGGGAAATAGATGGGGAAACAGTGGAATCAGTGTCAGACTTTATTTTTGGGGGCTCCAAAATCACTGCAGATGGTGACTGCAGCCATGAAATTAAAAGACACTTACTCCTTGGAAGGAAAGTTATGACCAACGTAGATAGCATATTCAAAAGCAGAGACATTACTTTGCCAACAAAGGTTCATCTAGTCAAGGCTATGGTTTTTCCTGTGCTCATGTATGGATGTGAGAGTTGGACTGTGAAGAAGGCTGAGTGCCGAAGAATTGATGCTTTTGAACTGTGGTGTTGGAGAAGACTCTTGAGAGTCCCTTGGACTGCAAGGAGATCCAACCAGTCCATTCTGAAAGAGATCAGCCCTGGGATTTCTTTGGAGGGAATGATGCTAAAGCTGAAACTCCAGTACTTTGGCCACCTCATGGGAAGAGTTGACTCACTGGAAAAGACTCTGATGCTGGGAGGGATTGGGGGCAAGAGGAGAAGGGGACGACAGAGGATGAGATGGCTGGATGGCATCACTGACTCGATGGACGTGAGTCTGGGTGAGCTCCGGGAGTTGGTGATGGACAGGGAGGCCTGGCGTGCTGCGATTCATGGGGTCACAAGGAGTCGGACACGACTGAGCGACTGAACTGAACTGAACTGAAGTACTCAACAGTAATTGGAAAGACAAATTAATGTGAAGGACAAACAAAAGACAAAGAAGCCTTCTTTTCTAATCCTCCAACTCTTAGTAACTTCTATGATGCTGAGCACACACACAAGGTATTCAGCCGTGTTTTCCACTGAAATTTATTTGTATTGGTTAGATATACCATCTTTGACAATTTTTAATTAATATTTTAGTAAACAGGCAGATGTGGATAGAAGAACTCTGGAGGCGTTCCACTGCAGTCTTGAACACATGTTTTCTCTCTTGTGACACATGTTACAAGTGCTTTGTTATTAAGAACAGTAGTATGCTGGGTAGTGAGAGCTGGCCTGAATGCTTTTTCCCTGATTTTAATGGAAATGCACATAATGATTTATAATTAAACATCATGTCTCCTGGAAGATACTGGTAGATACTATTACACATGTTATCAAGTTAAGTCTTTTTTAAAAAATAAATAAGTGGCTTTTGAATTTTATCAATTTTATTTTAAGTGAAATGTCTTTCATTTCTGTACATGCAGTGAACTATATATTTTTGTTGAGTCATCTTCACATTTATCAAGAGTCTTATTTTGCATAGTATATTCTTTTCAGCATATTGCAAAATTCAATTCACAATATATTTTAAACTGTCATTTATGTTCATAAGTGAGATCACTTGCATATTTCTTTCTTATATATTTTTCAGTTATGGTTTGAGGGTTATATTTTTACATAATAAATTTAAACACTTTCCATGCCTTCTTATGCTCTGAACCTGGTTTTTGTAGGGAGGCTTATAAAGTATCTATGTTTGTCTTTGGCTTTACTAAAATTACACCAATTTTATTGTTATTGATCTATTTTTGCTAATTTTTTCTTCAGATCAGATCAGTCACTCAGTTGTGTCCGACTCTTTGTGACCCCATGAATCGCAGCATGCCAGGCCTCCCTGTCCATCACCAACTCCCGGAGTTCACCGAGACTCACGTCCATCGACTCAGTGATGCCATCCAGCCATCTCATCCTCTGTCGTCCCCTTCTCCTCCTGCCCCCAATCCCTCCCAGCATCAGAGTCTTTTCCAGTGAGTCAACTCTTCGCATGAGGTGGCCAAAGTACTGGAGTTTCAGCTTTAGCATCATTCTTTCCAAAGAAATCCCAGGGCTGATGTCCTTCAGAATGGACTGGTTGGATCTCCTGGCAGTCCAAGGGACTCTCAAGAGTCTTCTCCAACACCACAGTTCAAAAGCATCAATTCTTCAGCACTCAGCCTTCTTCACAGTCCAACTCTCACATCCATACATGACCACAGGAAAAACCATAGCCTTGACTAGATGAACCTTTGTTGACAAAGTAATGTCTCTGCTTTTGAATATGCTATCTACGTTGGTCATAACTTTCCTTCCAAGGAGTAAGTGTCTTTTAATTTCATGGCTGCAGTCACCATCTGCAGTGATTTTGGAGCCCCCCAAAATAAAGTCTGACACTGTTTCCACTGTTTCCCCATCTATTTCCCATGAAGCGATGGGACCAGATGCCATGATCTTCGTTTTCTGAATGTTGAGCTTTAAGCCAACTTTTTCACTTTCCACTTTCACTTTCATCAAGAGGCTTTTGAGTTCCTCTTCACTTTCTGCCATAAGGGTGGTGTCATCTGCATATCTGAGGTTATTGATATTTCTCCCAGCAATCTTGATTCCAGCTTGTGTTTCTTCCAGTCCAGCGTTTCTCATGATGTACTCTGCATAGAAGTTAAATAAGTAGGGTGACAATATACAGCCTTGACGAACTCCTTTTCCTATTTGGAACCAGTCTGTTGTTCTATGTCCAGTTCTAACTGTTGCTTCCTGACCTGCATACAAATTTCTCAAGAGGCAGATCAGGTGGTCTGTTATTCCCATCCTTTGAATAATTTTCCACAGTTTCTTGTGATCCACACAGTCAAAGGCTTTGGCATAGTCCAGAAAGCAGAAATAGATGTTTTTCTGGAACTCTCTTGCTTTTTCCATGATCCAGCGGATGTTGGCGATTTGATCTCTGGTTCCTCTGCCTTTTCTAAAACCAGCTTGAACATCAGGAAGTTCACGGTTCACGTATTGCTGAAGCCTGGCTTGGAGAATTTTGAGCAGTACTTTACTAGGGTGTGAGATGAGTGCAATTGTACAGTAGTTTGAGCATTCTTTGGCATTGCCTTTCTTTGGGATTGGAATGAAAACTGACCTTTTCCAGTCCTGTGGACACTGCTGAGTTTTCCAAATTTGCTGGCATATTAAGTGCAGCACTTTCAC
This sequence comes from Bubalus kerabau, assembly GCF_029407905.1. Taxonomy (NCBI): domain Eukaryota; kingdom Metazoa; phylum Chordata; class Mammalia; order Artiodactyla; family Bovidae; genus Bubalus; species Bubalus kerabau. The sequence continues at coordinate 27,059,049 of NC_073644.1, read as the reverse complement.
AGCATCATCTTTCAGGATTTGGAATAGCTCAACTGGAATTCCATCACCTCCACTAGCTTTGTTCGTAGTGATGCTTCTTTGTCTTTTATAGATAAATTATACAATTCATCAAGAGTTTAAGACAAATTGTTATGCAATTTTGTATATAATTTTGCCTGTTATAATTCTTCTCATAACATGTTCTCTTTGCCTTTAATAGGTATGCCAAATACTTTCAGTTGTTTTTTTACCAAAATACTTTATTGGTAATACCAAATTGTAACATTGGCCCATCTCATACATTTTGCTTTATACTTTATCATCAGTCACTTGTAAGTAAATTGTAAATTGTATTTCTAAATATTCTTAACACAGAAGTAAATAATGAAAATGTGATTAAAAATATTTTCAGTGGTCTACATATCATTTTTTGTTATACCGTTGGTATTGAGTTATGATATTACTTTATTAGGGTCAATAAAGTAACCTGTATGATTTGACCAGTATAATGTAATAGTTAAGAGCATAGATAGATTCTAGTGCCAGATATAATGAATCTCAACATCATCATTAAGAAGGTGTGTGAAACTGAGCAAGTTAATTAAAAAACAATGCATCAGATTCTTCAACCACAGAATGGAGATAATAATAGCACACTCTTCATAGAATTATCATGAAGATGAAATTAGTTAATAGGTCTGAGCACTTAGAATCATGCAAAATATTTCTTAAAAATGCAAAACATTAACATGTTATTATTATTATACATATTGTTTTCCTTGGTAATGTTTAAAAAATATTTCTTTTGTGGCCCTAGGGTTAGCTTTATTTAAATACAATTGCACCTCTACCTCATGGCCCATATGCTGTTCACTGACAAATCCTATTGGTGGTGGTGGTGGTTGTTGTTCAGTGTCTAAGTCTTGTCTGACTATTAGCAGCTATTGGTGCTACCTTTTAAATACATTCAGAGGATGGAAAGTTAAAGACAATGCTTTAAATGGTACATTAAAGCCCTCTGATATACAGCCAGTTGGTTCACGCAGCCTACATACCAGCTTGAGGGTAACATGTCAGATATTAACAAATGCTTTAGTCTGTACACTGGTCTCATCTTTAGAAACACGGTACTGTCTAAGACACTACAAATCCCTCTAGGGATTTAGGAAAGGTAATGGGAAGATACACTAGCCCAGTGGGAAAGACACTGTGAGAGAGAAAATGAAGACACAGAGACTCTGTGTGTGTGTGTGTGTGTGTATAGGTGCACGTGTGCACCCGTGTGCACACATGGATGCAAAATCAATTTATTGCAACCAATTATAAATGACAGACATTCATCTAAAATTAAATTTGCTGGAATAGTTTTCATTTACATGAAGAGGCTGCAAATTCAAAATAATTTTTTGACATTAAATTTCTTACCTCAGTTTTTATTATTGCATCCTGGGTTTTTTTCCCCTTTCTTCGCAATTTTTTCTTAGTTTTTTCTACATTTCTTTTAACTTCTCCTCTCTTCTCAAGTACTTCATCTAGCAACTATAGGACAATTTAGAAATTAAGATGTGCAATATTAATAGTCCAATTGTCTTGATTTAGGGTTGATAGTTCCCAAGCAACTATTTTAATAACAACAACATATATTTTGGTGTAAAAGGAAAGGATGACCACACATGAATTATAAAAACATACCAGGATATCCATAATCCTAATATCAACTTGAATAACCAAAGAAAATAAAATGCTAATCAATTTTAGCTAAGTAATAACTAATAAACTCACATAGAAATAATAAATTTTCCTGACAATATTAAACATTTTAATCAAAATTAAAACTCCAAATTTTCAGTACTGATTATAGTGTGTGAAAACTTATTCTTCCAAGAATTTATGCTAAATTAATAGTGTTCATAATTTATACACCGCTAAAGAATAACAAACCAAATTGATTACTGAACTACAAGAAAGTAGAAAACAGTGGCTAGTATAAAATAAAAAAATAAAAGTCATTAATCTTTTCTGGTATTCATTATCATTCTCAGATGATTACACCAAGGCTTTGATGTAACTAATAAACTCCTATAATTAGTGTAAGGAGGAGCCATTGTTAAAATAATTTATCTCACTGGTTCTTAGTACTGGTTATATATTCATTACATGAGCTCTGGGATAAGCACTGGAAGTCCTAAGTTGAGATGTATACTCAGAATTTGTTGTTTCCATGGTTTATGGCCTTGCACAAGTTGCTTCATGCAGGTAGGCTCAAGTTTTCTTATGTCTATGTTACAGCTAAACTCTCTCTTGCGTATTCTAGAGAGATGCTTTGAAGATCAAAATAAAATTTCATAATAAGGAAACTGAAAATCACAAAGTTTTTAATAAATGAAATTCTGTAAAGTAGTACAGTCTAAAAATACAAAGTCACATCATCATTTGCAAATAAAAGACAATTCTGTTGCCAAAATGGCCCAAACGAATATATGCGTGTTCTCTCTGCAGCTGAGGACTAGAATGTATAACTCTTACCACACCTTCTACTTCTTCAAAAAGACTAATGATATGATGTATACATATTTTTTCTATTAAATCTTTTTTGGGGAAGGGCTAGTAATATCAGTTACTGCCATAAACTTGTTGTTCTGAAAATATTTTTATCAACATTTGCTTATTTTTCATCCCAGCTGTCTTCACTTCATCTATACACATCACAAATTTACCATGAAAATGTCATGATGCATTATCTTTCATATTTGAACAAGCACAGCTTTGGAATTTTACTAAGCAGTGAAGACTTTGAATTAAATTTCCTACAGTGGGTAATCATACCAGAAAAATTACCACTCATTCATTTGGAATTTGCTTTTCCTAGGTATATTCTAAGTAAAGGGTTCCAGGAAATAGCATTAATTCTGTCTTGCTATGTAATTCCACTGTAGACCACTTGTGTGGTCCTAGAATAGTTGCTTATTTTGTCCATGCTTTTACTTCTTCCGATGTGAAATCCTAATTTTCCAAATGATATTGTAAATTGCATAAATGATTTAGCGACCTAAATATTCCCGCAAATTAGTTTCTGGATTAATGATAAGTGCTTACGTCAGCATGTTCTTGGTGGCAAGTTTTGATTTTTTCAGCTTCTTCTTCTAGTTTAAGCAGCGGTTTCTCCATTTCTGCCAGTGCTAGGGAATAGATTGCTTTCTTTCTCATAAGGTCCTGCTTCTCAAGTGTCTGTTCTTCTTGAAGGGAAAAGAGTTTTTTCTGCCAGCAAAGATTATTAAATAATTCATTGTTATTAATTACCTAAACATTTATTGAGACTTTATCCTGTGCTGGGTAGTAATATTTAAAAATCAAAACAATAAATGCCACCATAAAAAAGCAATAGGTAGAAATATAGTATATTTACAGAGTGTATATTTAAAGATACTATTAAAATATAGCATATTTAAGGGCATTATTAGAAAAAAATGAGAAAAAATTTAATAGACAATAGAAATAAAATATTCTTATGTATTGGAGGATAATAAAGTTAGAGGATACTTTAATGACAAATTTTGTAATATATGTAAGTCCTGCAGTCTAAGACTAAATAAAACCAATAAAAAGAAATTAATAAACTATTAAGCAAAAAGATCTGGAATATTATTGAATTATTGGGCTTATAAACAGCGAGGAAAAAAAGGAGACAATTTGGCATTTTCAAACATACAGAATTTGAGAGACACTGCTTTTATTGTTTGAAAATATCAAATTTGCCAACAGAAAAAATTACAAAATTTGTGTTTGCTTCAGAGAAGAACAGAAGTACAGATAATCTCAAATTTTTTTTTAATAACCTGTTTTGGACTGTTTTGTGTCTTGATTTTACTCTTTTTATAGTAATGGTTTCAAATACTTATGTATTTCTGAAGGGGAGGCAATCTAGAAACATGCCAGGGTTCAGAACACCTAATCTGAGGCTTCTCTGGTGGCTCAGAGGTTAAAGCGTCTGCCTCCAATGAGGGAAACCCGAGTTCGATCCCTGGGTCGGGAAGATCCCCTGGAGAAGGAAATGGTAACCCACTCCAGTATTCTTGCCTGGAGAATCCCATGGATGGAGAAGTCTGGTAGGCTGCAGTCCACGGCTTCGCAAAGAGTTGGACACAACTGAGCGACTTCACAACTCAATCTGGGACCCAAAAGATATGCAGGTGGTAGACAAAGATTTTAAAAAGTAAAAAAATAGCTATACAGTGTTTATAGCTAATGTTTAGAGCTAAACAGTGAAAGTGAAAGTCATTCAGTCCTGTCCAACTCTTTGTGAACTCATGGCCTGTAGCCTGCCAGGCTCTTCTGTCCATGGCTTTCTCCAGGGAAGAATACTCAAGTGGGTAGCTGTTCCCTTCTCCATGGGGTCTTCCCAACCCAGATCTCCCACATTGCAGGCAGATTCTTTACCATCTGAGCCACCAGGGAAGCCCTGCTAGCTATAATGTTTTAGTTTCAAAATCTTTATATAGAAATATCATAGCATATTTTTTTTTTCAGTCTTAAGTAAAAGAATTCAGCTGAAAGACACTAAAACTAAAGAAAACATAACATCATCACAAAGCAAACTAAAGAGACACTGCCCTTTTACTAGACTGGCAGAAATGCCCATTAAGCCACAAAATGAGACATGTGCACGAGAGGTCAGTTTCTTCACGCATAATCAGACACTGCTAGTCGTACACAGAGGGCAACGGTCATCAGCTAAGGGCAGAAAGCTGCTGGCTTGCAAACCAAGTACTGAAAAGATGCCTCATTACAGGCAAATTTAAAATGCTAAGTAAACTGCAAATTAAAAGAAGAATAAAATATTGAAACCAATTGGGTTTACCTGAATCATCATTCCATTAGCCACTTCACCTCGAGTGAGTTTCTTCAGGAAGTCTTCTCTGCCCTATACATTATCAATTTTTTCAAAAACGAAAGGAGGTTTTATGTATGAAAGTCACAAAACATTTTAAGACAACTGCTAAAACAAAATACACTAACTTAGGTTAAAATGAAGACTAACTGTTCACTACAGACTATTATAATTAAAAAAAAAAAAAAACCACAAAAAACCCTGATGTTATCTGAGGCAAAATTAGTAAGTGATACAACACCAGGAAATAGAATACAGAATATCTGTTCAATTAATTGTACATTATAAACTTGAACTAAAATACCAAAGTAAGAAAATCAAAAAGGAAAAATTAGATAGTCTTCAATTACTCTTTTTTAAAATATCAGTCTGCTTTTACTATTTTCCAGAATGAACACATTCCATTTTGAAAGTGAGACAGATGAATTCAAGTTTAAAGTTTACAAAATATGATCAGATTCTCCATGTGGCTTGAAAAAATTTTCCCTTTGGCTGTTTCTTATTTTAATCATTCCTTGAAAGATGGTGGACAAAAAAATATGTGGAAAAAATTTTCTATTTGATACTTGGATAGAGAGTCTTAATATCTTTATAGTTGTACTTTATATTATCACACAACCAGATTTAGAAGTAACTCAAAAATTTCCTTCTGTGTTTAGAATTACCTCTTGGAACCCCTTATTTGAGGGAGGAGTTGTCCTGGATTTAAGCTGTCCTCTATATTAAAAAAAGATGTACAGCTTTGTAAAGAAGAACTGTTGAAGTTCTCTAAAATTCCTTCTACTGAACCCCTAGCATATCACAGAGTCTACACAGACATTCTAAAGAAACAAGTCAATAAGTCTCTCCTACAACCCATTTCCTTAGTATAGCAACCCATCAAAATTACATTCTTCTAAAGTAAAGCATGAAATTAAAAGATGCTTACTCCTTGGAAGGAAAGTTATGACCAACCTAGATAGCATATTCAAAAGCAGAGACATTACTTTGCCAACAAAGGTTCGTCTAGTCAAGGCTATGGTTTTTCCTGTGCTCATGTATGGATGTGAGAGTTGGACTGTGAAGAAAGCTGAGCGCCCAAGAATTGATGCTTTTGAACTGTGGTGTTGGAGAAGACTCTTGAGAGTCCTTTGGACTGCAAGGAGATCCAACCAGTCCATTCTGAAGGAGATCAGCCCTGGGATTTCTTTGGAGGGAATGATGCTGAAGCTGAAACTCCAATACTTTGGCCACCTCATGCAAAGAGTTGACTCATTGGAAAAGACTCTGATGCTGGGAGGGATTGGGGGCAGGAGGAGAAGGGGACGACAGAGGATAAGATGGCTGGATGGCATCACTGACTCAATGGACGTGAGTCTGAGCGAACTCCGCGAGTTGGCGATGGACAGGGAGGCCTGGCGTGCTGCGATTCATGGGGTCGCAAAGAGTCGGACACGACTGAGCAGCTGAACTGAACTGAACTGAACTGAACTGTAAGTAAAGCAAAGTAACTCCAAAGAAGAAAAGAGGAGATAAAGAAGGCAATACCTTTAATATATTACTTCACCCAAGATATACCTATATCTAAAAACCAATTTATTTAATGATGTATTTTGATAATTTAAACAAAATTAGTTGCCTCTTCTAATATGATAACAGATAACAGTAGTTTTATCAACTAAACATTTAGTATTAAGGGAACCAAATTACAAATGACTCTATAGACTAGAAAAAATATACTGTATTTCAAAATAGTAACTGAAAAATGTGTGTGTGTGTGTTTATCAAGGAGATAAATTGTAAAATGGTAAGGCATGAAGCTGAAAAGATAAACCATCAGCTTATGTAGAATCTTTAAGGCACAATAAGAAAATTAGTGAAGAATGTTAAGCAAGGTGTGTGTTTTAGGAAGGTTACTTGGGCTGCAATGGGGATTAATTAGTGTTTCCTTAAGATTCATTCATCCTTTTAAGTGTTTTTTTAATTGTCAGTAAAGAGAGAACTCTATTGTTTAAGTGAATTCAAGTTCCTGAACTTACATAAAGTAACATCATGCAAAAAGAATTTGCATAAATAAGGCCAATAAAAACTGTAGGCAGTATGTATGCTCAGTCCCTCGTGTACAATGCTCTATGACCCCATGGACTGTAGCCCACCAGGCTCCTCTGTCCACTGGATTTCCCAGGCAAGAATGCTGGAGTGGGTTGCATTTCCTTCTCCAGGGGATCTTCCCGACTCAGGGACTGAACTCAAAGAGTCTCCTGCCTCTCCTCCACTGGCAGGCAAATTCTTTGCCACTCTGCCACCTGAGAAGCCAGTATATGAGACATTATAATAAAATAGGCTAGAAGTCTGAAGATGCAAGAGTAAAACAATTGCATTTCTTTGAAAAGAAGGGAAAGAGTCCCATGAAATTTTGAAACCTGTATTTCTATACAAAACCAACTCAACCTATTACCAGTGGATCAATGTGCACTTCCTGCAAGACAACATCTGGAGCTTCACTCTCACCTCTCAAGGAACTCTTTAAGCTCTGCTTTCTACCATGCCCCCAAACCTCCGTGACTCAGAGCAAAGTCAAATGACAGGTCACCAGAAGGGAAACTACTGGGTTGGCCAAAACAGTCATTCGGATTTTTCTGGACGATGGTATGGAAATGGCCGAATGGATTTTTTGGCCAACCCAGTCCCTGGTACTGACCGGGCTGCCGATTTCAACTTCTACCGGCCACAGGGCGTGTTTCCAGCCAGATGTTCAGGGCCTTCCCTCGGTACTATCCCCTTCCTGAAAGCATACTCTGTCCATCCAGGCACTGGCCAAATGCTGGGAAGTTGACCAGTTCCTAGGAGAGCTACCAAGTTACTATGACCTTCAAGAACTCGAGAATTAGCCTAAGACTGACATTAAGGTGAGATCTGAGGGTCACAGGCCTCAGCAACATCTGAGTGAGGGGACCTATTTGTCATCCCTTCCTGTTGTCATAAGAAGCATTCCCTGTAAAGCTGACTCTGAGGTGGTGGAGTTTTGTGTGCAGAATTCTTATTAAGGCGTGTACTTGGAATCAACTCCTGTTGGACTGGAGAGGGGGCATGACGGGAAAATAGAAAGAAGATGGGAGATGATGCAGGATTAAGCAAAAACATAGGCTGAGCTCTTAATACAAAGCATCCCCAACAAGAAGCTTGGTCAACACCATGGGGTGTCCTGGAGCAAGAACAGGCCCCCAGCTTTGCTGCACCTGGAAGGGGAATGACCTCAAGCAAAATGACAACTGATTTCTGAAGTAGAATCTGGGCAGTTACGTCCATGAAGCTTCTGTCATGAGTCCCCTCAATGATAAAGCTATCATTAGTGCTACTAAGACTTATAGGCAAAGTATTATTACCTGCCTACTATGTAGAGTTTGTTTTAACCTCACAACGAAATCCATGAAATCGCTAGTATTGTCCCCTTTTGCAAATGGGAAAACTGGGACAGATTATATAAATTACCAGAATGCAAAAATCTAGCACACATTGGAAGCAGGATGCTAATCCACATAGAGAGCCTAGGGACTTTATTTCATTGCCTTAGGATCTCAGTGACGCCTGGATACCCAGGATCCTTCAATGTGACTGAAATATTCAGTGCAGAGCCTTCTGACTGCCCTGTCTCTTCCTTTGCGAAGTCTGCTTTTCCATTGGGCTTTCTAAGCAATTGGACTGTTGGACTCTGTAACTCAGCCACCTATTCCACAGACAGAGGAATCGAACTGAGACTCTGTGTTATAGACACACCAATCTGCCAGTGAGGCCATGTGTACATGCAAGCTAGGTTGCTTCATGTCCACCTCTTTGCGACCTCATGGACGGTAGCTCACCAGGCTCCCTTGTACATGAGATTCTCCAGGCAAGAATACTGGAATGGGTTGCCATGCCTTCCTCTAGGGGATCTTCCCAACCCAGGGATCAAACCCATGTCTCTTACGTCTCCTGTATTGCAGGCGGATTCTTTACCATTAGTGCCAGCTGGGAAGGCTCCAGGAACATGATAGCTGGCTCTAAAACAGTCTGCTTAGAAGGTTATGAACACTAGGGAGATGTTCCTTTTTAAATTCTGCAGCATGGATTATGTCACTGCAAAAAAAACAGTAGCAGGCTAAAATGGGTATGAATTACTGTAGGCTTAACATAAGAACCAGAGTGTGGTGTTCTTAGCAAAATACTGATTGCTTATCATTGAAAACATTCAAAAAGAGAGACTGGACAATGACAATGAGCTACAGTAGTTGTAAAAAGATTCCCAGATTTAATCATCTAAGTACCATTTTTTGAGAATGTGCTGTATCCCAGGGAATTTCCTAGAATATTTTATACAGATAGGCACCTCTATCGATCCATGTAGGGACCTTGCAAAATGATCAGAGATGCACAAGTTTCAGTTAACTTGAGGCTGCGGAAAGTGAGGGCTACCTGTGCGTTGTGTGTGTGTGTGTGTGTGTGTGTGTGTGTGTGTTCGTGAAACACGCACGTGTATATGAGCCATCATATCCATTTAGTGACTTAGTTACATCCGTTGTTGTTGTTCAGTCACCCAGTCATGTCTGACTCTTAGTAACCCCAGGGAATGCCGCATGCCAGGCCTACAATTCAAAGATGAGAAAACTAAGGTCACAAATGTCATGGCAGTTGCCACATGACTGAGATTCAACAAGTATCAATGCCGAGCTGCTTGACATTGCAGCCTGGGCTACTACACAGCATTCTGAAATAAGCCCCCACCTCTTCTCAGCTTTCAGTCCTCTGTCTGGCACATAATCTCTATTGAATGAACAATTTATTGAACAAATGCATTAACAAATAACAACAACAACAAAAATTAGTCCCTAGGCTGGGATATGAATTGTAAAATTTCAGGGCTTTTCACATTTAAAAATATGTTTTTAAAATGTCTTTCTATATAATGAGAAACTTGGGATTCATTCAGCTATCACACAGATTCTCACTCATAAACAGCATCTTGGGGAGAAAGAATGAAACAAAGCCTACAGGACATTTTCCCCGAGATGCAGGGAAATGGGTGAGGTGGTAGGGAAGGCAAGAAGATAAGTAACTGGATAAGCACTGAAAGAAGACTGCCTTTCTCAGGAATGCACTCTGCAGCCCAACCCGGGCCAGGCTTTTCGGTTTTTCAAACTGCCAAAGTACGGTAAAGGGAATAAAAGCCCAGAAGCATCATCATTTAACACCTGTAAGTCAACCAAGAATTATCAATGAATGCTAAGTCTACTGGGTGAACTTTTTGGAAACAGGTCCATATTCTTACACCATCACTCAGTTGAAAGTAAAAGTGAAAGTCCGCTTAGTTGTGTTCAACTCTTTGACACCCCATGGACTGGGATTCTATGGAGAATCTATGGGATTCTCCAGGCCAGAATACTGAAGTGGGTACCCTATCCCTTCTCCAGGGGATCTTCCTGACCCAGGGATTGAACCCAGGTTTCCCACAGTGTAGGCAGATTCTTTACCATCTGAGCTACTAGGGAAGATTATCACTCAGTTGAGTACTTGTTAATTATAGCAGGAGGATGGATAAACCACAACTTTAACCAAATGATCAAACTTATTATCACTAGTTATCACTTTGGCCACCTGATGTGGAGAACTGACTCACTGGAAAACACTCTGAAGATGGGAAAGATTGAAGGCAAAAAGAGGAGAGGGCGGCAGAGGATGAGATGGTTAGATTTCATGACTGACTCAATGGACATGAATCTAAGCAAACTCTGGGAGACAGTGAAGGACAGGGGAGGACCGCATGCTGTACAGTCCATGGGGTGGCAAAGAGTCGGACACGACTTAGTGACTGAACCACGACAACTATCACTGGTTATGAGACAAACTTACACCATGTGTTTTATAATATGTTATATTCCTGCCACAAGTGTTTTCTCTGAATCTAATCATGAGTAAACACAAAGATCAATCCACACTGAGAGAAATTCTGCAAAGTAACTGGCCTTGACTCCTTAAAAAATGTCTGTGTAATGAGAGACAAGCTAAACAAAAGTGTAAGGGACATTATAAGATTAAAGGGAATTTAAAAGTGATAACAAATGCAATATGTTATAACTCAAGCATGTGGCAACCAATCAAATTAGAGAAGTGTGTGTGGATTGTATATTTGTGCCAGTTACCTAATTACTGTCTCTTAGCTCTCACTGCACTCTTAACTCTGATTTGAGATACTGGAGCTGGGTCTTGTGCGTGAACAGTGAACAGTTTTCTTCTGCCAGCTGGAGTAAAGTGAGGCTTTATCAGTAGAGGGCTCAGAGGGGCTTACAAGCAAAGGGGATTCCCAGCCTTGTTTTGGTTCTGACTAATTTCCCCTTCGTCATGCACAACTGGTGTCAGCTGGTCTGCGAGGAACCTCCAGCCCTCAGCCAGGTTCTACCCAGAAACTCTGTTCACGCTCCAGTCAACCTACACCAAGGTTCTCTGCTTCTGGGCCACCTACTGAACACAGCCGCCCTCTTCTATAATGCCTTACCCTGCTTTGCAGGAGAACAGCTTCTTCCACAACTGACTATCATGTGGGTACGTTCCCGCATCCCTACGGGCTGTGAATATCCCCTGCATCTGCTATTCCTACATGCTTCAGACCAGGATCTGTAAGCTTTCCCTGTAAAGGGCTAGACAATAAATAATCTACACCTCGTGGCTATAAGGTCTCTGTCACAACTACTCAAATATGGTTTTGGAGAAAAGGAATAGAAATGTATTAAAAAGATAGCTTTGAAGAGTTTGAAAGAAGCTCAGGGAAAGCGGGTGACAACATCTCAGAGGCTCGGAAGAACCTACGCTGAAAACATCCTGGTGGTTGACTTGCTGCCCGGCTTTAGCAGCCAGAAACCAGCAGGTGGCAGCAGAGAGCTATTCTAATGGAAGCGACTCCGGCATGAGCAGAAAGGACAGCTGAAGTCCAGAGACCCATGTTTAAAGAGAAAATGGAAGGAGAAACTAAACATAAATAGATCTAAGCTCATAATCACGGATGTTTCATCCCTTTTATTTCCAGTGACAAAAGGGGCACTAAGGAAAAGGTTGTAGAATTCATTACATAAGGTATGAGGCACGAAGAGAGAGAAATAGACTTTAAAATTAAGAATGAAAACCATAAAGCAAAATTTGGGATTTCTGCAGGTGGGCTGGGATGAGTTAGTGGTGCAGGGCAGCTCTGGCTGTGAATTGCTAGGGCAGTTTTAGGTGGTCAGGACCCTAAAGCAAGTCCAGGATGCAGCTCACCCAACCTGGTTCTATCCAAAAGTAAACACAACAATACTATTTCATCTATCATTTTTTATGAAGGTATTTGTGCTTTTTTTGTAGAAATATTTTAAAACTAAAAAATTTAAAATGAAACCGTAAAGCCAGAGATACATATTTTGACTTTTTGGTGCATTCGTTTTTAGGTCTAGGGATTGAATACTATCTTGGTTAAAATTACCCTTATAAGTTCTTTTTCAGCCACTTAAAAAAGAGGACTTTCATTAATTTTTAAAAATTCTAAATGAAATGAACTCACAATTTATCTTTGTACTCATATATTTATTACTCTATTACCTAGAAATCTGTGTATTTAAATTTTCCCACTGTATGTTAACTATGTACTCAAGCTTTCCATAAAAATTTACTGAGTACTTACTTTGTTCTAAGTACTGTTAAACCTAGGGATGCAGCAGTGTACAAAATAGACAATAATTCTTGTCCCCTGTAACATATTTTCTGGCAGTTATTATATAATTAATCATAAAACACCTTTAAATTGTATCTATATAGCTTCTGTTTATCTTTGTTATCTGGTGATTTTAAGTCCTATTTTTATAAATAATGTTAATGAATTATAGATATGAATACACTTCAAATTCTTTACTTATTATTGATAAATTAACTTTTCAGAAAGTTTCTATTAATTTATACTGAGCTGGATACTCCAGCAGCTTATGAGAGTCGCATACTGATATGTCTGCCTTTATCAAATATTAGTTTTGATTTATGTAAAATTGGCATAACATGTTCTTTTTTTCACAAAATTACTGTCAGAGTAGAAGATAATGCATACAAAGTAGTAGACTGAAGGAGATATTCAAAATAAGCATTCAACAAATAGATTACTTTCAATATGTTACTTAGAATCTACACGTTTATCAGGAGACAGACTTGAGTTAAATGTGCAAGTCAGTTATTGAAGACTATTATCCTAAAAAGTAAAAGTAGCCCTATGCTATGAAATATTTTTTAAGTTGTCTATCCCTAATATTTTTGAAAATATATCATCTCTGTCAGGCTCCAAAACCTTTTTTATTCAATATTATTCCTTTGTCACACAAGGCACAATGTAAGTATTGTTATACACATTTAAGAGACAAAAAGCCTAGGCTCAATATGGTTAAGCAATATTCTCAATATTTTCAAAACAAATACTTAGCAGAACAGGAATTTAAATTATGAAACATTTGACTCCAAAACCTATACTCTTTCAACAAAATCACATATGCCTTTGAAAAGAGAGAAAAAGAAACAAAATTCACAGATTTAAATGGAAATACGAAAGAGCTAATTCATCACCTCTTTTCTGGCAAACAAAGCTCTATTTCCAGTAGAATAGGGATGGAAGTTATATTTTCATATAGTTTTTGCAACAAGTCAAATAAAGTTTAATTTTGTTCTCAAATGTTTGTGGCATCAATATGCTTTATTTACATCATACCTTCCAGGTCTATTTACTACTCCCACGTACATGTGTCAGGAAAATAAACTGGTGCTTAACCGAGGGCACACCTAGTTGCCTTTTGAAGGACTTAAGCCTTCAAATACCTTCATTCTATTTCTGTTTCACCTGTACCATAACACTTTTCCCCAGTAAACATGTACCACTAATTGGAGGCCCCAATATTACAATTAATGGCTTCCTTTCATTCAACTTTGCTGAAGTATTCCTCCTCTGAATGTAGTAGAGAAGAATCTTAGTAAACTAAAATCCAATGGGACAAAAGAAAAAGAGTGAAAATAGTGATCAGAGAGAGATAAAGAGTGACTATGCTATCAATTTAAAGCACAACTCTGTGGGAGGGGGGGATGATTTGGGAGAATGGCATTGAAACACGTATAATATCATATAAGAAACAAATCGCCAGTCCAGGTTTGATGCAGGATACAGGAAGCTTGGGGCTGGTGCACTGGGATGACCCAGAGGGATGGTATGGGGAGGGGGGACGAGGGGTTCAGGATGGGGAACACGTGTACACCCGTGGTGGATGCATGTTGATATATGGCAAAACCAATATGATATTGTAAAGTAAAAAAAAAAAAATAATAATAATAATAAAAATAAAGCACAAGTGACTCTGAGATTCTAGGTTACTTAAAACAGAGGGACACATGAAACTTTAGAGCATGCTTAATTATTAATAAGAGAAGGAATAAAATTTATATCAAGAAAATTTTTCTCTTAATTCTGAAATCTAAAGTAAACCAGGTACATTGATTTTTGACCATTTTGAACAGTCTGACCACTTCTCTCACTAGTATGAAAAACCTAAGTACCAATGGTCAACTTTGAACATACTTTTACCAGCCTTTGTTAAAAGCCAAGGACATAGTATCAGTTCATAACTCAACAGAGGCAGTAGCAGATGGTGAAAAGTAATATCTTCTAGATTTCAATGAGACATAAGCCCTCAAGAATGTAAATGAAAAAATATCAGAATAGTCATTTATATGATCATTTCATAAATACCATCATGTCTTCTCTCCATTTTTTGATTGGTTTGTTTGCCTTGTTTTTTAATATTGAGTTTCATGAGCTGTTTGTATATTTTGGAGATTAATCCCTTGTCAGCTACTTAATTTGCAAATATTTTCTCTAAATCTAAAGATTATCTTTTTCTCTTGTTTACGGCTTCCTTTGCTGTGAAAAATCTTTTAAGTTTAGTTAGGTCTCAATCATTTATTTTTATTTTCATTACTCCAGGAGGTGAGTCAAAAAGATCTTGCTGCAATTTATGTCCAAGAGTGTTCTGAATATGTTTTCTTCTAAGAGGTTTATCAGATCAGATCAGTCGCTCAGTCGTGTCCGACTCTTTGTGATCCCATGAATCGCAGCATGCCAGGCCTCCCTGTCCATCACCAAATCCTGGAGTTCACCCAGACTCACGTCCATCGAGTCAGTGATGCCATCCAGCCATCTCATCCTCAGTCATCCCCTTCTCCTCCTGCCCCCAATCCCTCCCAGCATCAGAGTCTTTTCCAATGAGTCAACTCTTCTCATGAGGTGGCCAAAGTACTGGAGTTTCAGCTTTAGCATCATTCCTTCCAAAGAAATCCCAGGGCTGATCTCCTTCAGAATGGACTGGTTGGATCTCCTTGCAGTCCAAGGGACTCTCAAGAGTCTTCTCCAACACCACAGTTCAAAGGCATCAATTCTTCAGCACTCAGCCTTCTTCACAGTCCAACTCTCACATCCATACATGATCACAGGAAAAACCATAGCCTTGACTACATGAACCTTTGTTGGCAAAGTAATGTCTCTGCTTCTGAATATGCTATCTAGGTTGGTCATAACTTTCCTTCCAAGGAGTAAGTGTCTTTTAATTTCATGGCTGCAGTCACCATCTGCAGTGATTTTGGAGCCCCCCAAAATAAAGTCTGACACTGTTTCCACTGTTTCCCCATCTATTTCCCATGAAGTGGTGGGATCGGATGCCATGATCTTCGTTTTCTGAATGTTGAGCTTTAAGCCAACTTTTTCACTCTCCACTTTCACTTTCATCAAGAGGCTTTTGAGTTCCTCTACTTTCTGCCATAAGGGTGGTGTCATCTGCATATCTGAGGTTATTGATATTTCTCCCAGCAATCTTGATTCCAGCTTGTGTTTCTTCCAGTCCAGTGTTTCTCATGATGTACTCTGCATATAAGTTAAATAAACAGGGTGACAATATACAGCCTTGATGTACTCCTTTTCGTATTTGGAACCAGTCTGTTGTTCCATGTCCAGTTCTAACTGTTGCTTCCTGACCTGCATACAAATTTCTCAAGAGGCATATGAGGTGGTCTGGTATTGCCATCTCTTTCAGAATTTTCCACAGTTTCTTGTGATCCACACAGTCAAAGGCTTTGGCATAGTCCAGAAAGCAGAAATAGATGTTTTTCTGGAACTCTCTTGCTTTTTCCATGATCCAGCGGATGTTGGCAATTTGATCTCTGGTTCCTCTGCCTTTTCTAAAACCAGCTTGAACATCAGGAAGTTCACGGTTCACATATTGCTGAAGGCTGGCTTGGAGAATTTTGAGCACTACTTTACTAGCATGTGAGATGAGTGCAATTGTGCGGTAGTTTGAGCATTCTTTGGCATTGCCTTTCTTTGGGATTGGAATGAAAACTGACCTTTTCCAGTCCTGTGGCCACTGCTGAGTTTTCCAAATTTGCTGACATATTGAGTGCAGCACTTTCACAGCATCATCTTTCAGGATTTGGAATAGCTCAACTGGAATTCCATCACCTCCACTAGCTTTGTTCGTAGTGATGCTTTCTAAGGCCCACTTGACTTCACATTCCAGGATGTCTGGTTCTAGGTGAGTGATCACACCATCATGATTATCTGGGTCGTGAAGATCTTTTTTGTACAGTTCTTCTGTGTATTCTTGCCATCTCTTCTTAATATCTTATAGTGTCTGGCCTTATATTTAGGTCTTTATTCCACTTTGAGTTTATTTTTCTGTATGGTGTTGGAGTGTTCTAACATCATTCATATGTAGCTGTCCAGTCTTCCCAGAATCCCTTATTGAAGAGACTGTCTCTTTTCCTCTATAGACATTTCTCCAAAAAAAAGACTTACAGAGGGCCAACAAACATATGAAAAGATGCTCGACATCACTAATTAAAAATTAGAGAAATGCAAATCAAAACTACAATGAGGTAGCACCTCACAACAGTCAGAAGAGCCATCATCAAAAAATCTACAAACAATAAATGCTCGAGAGAAGTATGGAAAAAAGGGACCCTCTTACAATGTTGCTGGGAATGTAAATTGGTACAGTCACTATGGAGAACAGTACAGAGGTTCTTATAAAACTAAAAACAGAGCTACCATATGACCTAACAAATGCACTCCTGGGCATATACCCAGAGAAAACTGTAACTCAAAAAGATACAAGCATGCCAGTGTTCACTGAAGCACTGTTTACAATAGCCAGGACATGGAAGCAACCTAAATGTCCATCAATGAAGGAATGGATAAATCTGTACACACACACACACACACTCACACACACACTGGAATATTACTCAGCCATAAAAAGGAATGAAATGATGCCATCTGAAGAGATGTTCATGGACCCAGAGACTGTCATGCAGTGTGAAGTGAGAAAGAGAAAGAAAAATATTATATAATACTGCACATATGTGAAATCTAGAAAAATGATACAGATAATTTATTTGCAAAGCAGAAATAGAGACACAGATATAGAGAACAAATGTATGGATACCAAGGCGGAAGTGGTGGTGGGACATTGGGATTGACATTTATAGATAACTAATGAGAAGCTACTGTATAGCACAGTACTCAATACTACTCAATACTCTGTGATGACCTACATTGGAAGGAAATCCAAAAAAGAGGGGTTGTATTATACATATAGCTGATCCACTTTGCTGTATAGCAGAAATTAACACAAGATTGTAAAGCAACTATATTCCAATAAAAATAAACTTAAGAACTGAAAAAAAAAATCATCAGTCTTACCTGGAATTGGGATAGAAGCTGTACAGTGCACAAATCAAATTTTGGCTTATTAAAGCTTTGTTCTGTTAATTGAAATGGACTTGTCAGTAGGTTCTGACTTTTACTTTAGTCAAATAAAGGGTCTATAAACTTTGATTCAGAAATGAACAAATAGTTGAAGCGAGAGCCAAGATTTTTCTCTAAAAAAAGTTTCGGGTTGCTTGAAATATTTGGGGAAAAAAAAACTCAAGGAAACTAACAAACTTCTAAACTATAAAGTTATAGACCATATTACTGTGGCCTAGAACAGTCTAAGGACATAATATGTTGTCTTTTTCACATAGCATTAAAAGTGACACTTAGAAAACACTGCTCGGCCATGAAAAAGAATGACATAATGCTATTTGCAGAAACATGGATGGACGTACGGATTAAATACTAAGTGAAATAAATCAAACAGAGAAAGACAAATTTGATATGATATCACTTATATGTATAATCTAAAATATGACATAAATGAACTTATTCATGAAACAGAACAGACTCACAGACATAGAAAAAAAATTATCATTACCAAAGGGGAAGGGAGGTGGGGAGGAATAAGTTAGGAGTTTGGGGTTAGCAGATACAAACTATTGTATATAAATAGATAAAGAATGTACTGTATAGCACAGGGAACTATATTTAGTATCCTCTACTAAACTACACAAGCTGGAATCAAGATTGCTGGGAGAAATATCAATAACCTCAGATATGCAGATGACACCACCCTCATGGCAGAAAGTGAAGAGGAACTAAAAAGCCTGTTGATGAAAGTGAAAGAGGAGAGTGAAAAAGTTGGCTTAAAGCTCAACATTCAGAAGTTATGACCAACCTAGATAGCATACTCAAAAGCAGAGACATTACTTTGCCAACAGAAGTTCATCTAGTCAAGGCTATGGTTTTTCCTGTGGTCATGTATAGATGTGAGAGTTGGATTGTGAAGAAAGCTGAGTGCCAAAGAACAAGATGCTTTTGAACTGTGGTATTGGAGAAGACTCTTGAGAGTCCCTTGGACTGCAAGGAGATCCAACCAGTCCATCCTAAAGGAGATCAGTCCTGGGTGTTCATTGGAAAGACAGATGCTGAGGCTGAAACTCCAATACTTCGGCCACCTCATGCAAAGAGTTGACTCATTGGAAAAGACCCTGATGCTGGGAGGGATTGGGGGCAGGAGGAGAAGGGGACAGAGGATGAGATGGCTGGATTGCATCACCGACTCGATGCACATGAGTTTGGGTGAACTCTGGGAGTTGGTGATGGACAGGGAGGCCTGGCGTGCTGCGATTCATGGGGTCGCAAAGAGTTGGACACGACTGAGCGACTGAACTGAACTGAAGTGAACTAAACTACAATGGAAAAGTAATGTGAAAAAGAATATATATATATATATATATATATATATATATATGAATTACATTACTGTACAAGAAACTAGCACAACATTGTAAATCAATTACACTTCAATTTAAAAAAAGAAAAAATAACCATTAAACATCTAAATTTTTGAAACAGAATCATACAATATCTGTGATCAGACCACAATGGAATTAAACTAGAAATTAATAACAGAAAGATAACCAGAAAATTCCAAAATATGTAGAGACAAATGTCCATCTAGTCAAGGCTATGGTTTTTCCTGTGGTCATGTATGGATGTGAGAGTTGGACTATGAAGAAGGCTGAGTGCCGAAGAATTGATGCTTTTGAACTGTGGTGTTGGGTAAGACTCTTGAGAGTCCCTTGGACTGCAAGGAGATCCAACCAGTCCATTCTGGAGGAGATCAGCCCTGGGATTTCTTTGGAGGGAATGATGCTAAAGCTGAAAGTCCAGTACTTTGGCCACCTCATGCGAAGAGTTGACTCATTGGAAAAGACTCTGATGCTGGGAGGGATTGGGGGCAAGAGGAGAAGGGGACGCCAGAGGATGAGATGGCTGGATGGCATCACCGACTCGATGGATGTGAGTTTGAGTGAATTCCGGGAGTTGGTGATGGACAGGGAGGCCTGGCGTGCTGCAATTCATGGGGTTGCAAAGAGTCGGACACAACTGAGTGACTGAGTTGAACTGAACTGAACTGAAACACATTTTAAAATAATACATAGTCAAAGAATCAAGCACAAAAGATTTTAAAATATTTTGAACTAAATAAATATGGGGATATAATTTACCAAAATTTGTGATATGCAGTAAAAGCAGTACTTAAGAAGCAAATTCACAGCACTGAATACATATATCAGAAAATAAGAAAGATCTAACATCAAAAACCTAGGTTTCCACCTTAGAAACCTATAAAAACAGCAGCAAAATAAATACAAAATATGCAGAAGAAAAGAATGAAAAAAGAGACATCACTACAAATCCCATGTACATTGTAAGGATAATAAAGGAACACTGAAAAATTATTTGATTAAATATTATATAACCTAGATAATCACCAATTCCTTGAGAGGCACAGTCTTCCAAAATTCACAGAATAAACAGATGATCCAACCACTCTGGAAGACGTTTTGGTCTAAGACAAAACTATATTCTTATTGTAAGATCCAGCAATCACATTACTTGGTATTTATGCAAAGGAGTTGGAAACACAGATCCACACAAACACCTGCACAGGGATGTTTATAGTGACTTTATTTATAGCTGCCAATACTTGGAAGCAACCCAGATACTTATCAATAGATGAATGGATAAACTGTGGCATCCAGACAGTAGCATATTATTCAGTGCTAAAAAGAAATGAGCTACTGTATGTCATGAAAACACACAGAGAAACCTTAAATGCATATTAGTAAATGAAAGAAATCAATCTGAAAAGGCTACCTATTGCATGATCTCAACTATAGGACAATGTGGAAAAGGTGAAAGTATGGAGTAAAAGATCAGTGGTTGCCATGGTTTGGGGAGAGGAATGAAGAGGAGGAGCATACAAGATTTTTAGGGCAGTTAAAAGGCTCTGTCATTCAATTCAATTTTGCTGTAACCCTAATGCCACCCTAAAAAAACCCAAAGTCTTAAAAATGATCCCTGCTATGGTTATTTTGAACTTTTGAACCTAACTGAATCTTTGTTGTTCAGAGTGTATGTTTAGTTAGTATCCGATTGACTAGTTTATTCCAAGACCAGCATCAGAAGATCTTGTCCCCAAAGTCACCACAGCTACCTAAAAGCCATGCTAGTTTGGAAAATCACTCTAAAATAGGTGTATTAATAACTCCATAGTAAGCATATTAAAAACAACCACACAGAATTATGAACGTTAAATTAACTTGTATAAAGAGACCTGCATTTAATAAGCTTGCAGAAAACTCTGTCACACTTTCTACTGCCATCCTTCTTTTCTACTAAGTTTCCACTTAGTTCTAACACTATAAGTTTATTCTGGAATCAGAGTGGCTTCATATTTTACTTTTCTACCAAATTTGCAATATGTCCGAGCAAAAAGCCCTGCAAATTCCTGCAGCTTGCAAAGAAATCTTCTACTGAAGTGTTAAGAAGTTCTTAACATCTGATGAGAGCTTTCAAGATTTATTTTTTACAATATCACATTCTCCAGATAACACTGGATGATTTTCTGATCACACCATAATTGAACACACTTTTCCCTTTTATTGATTCATCTCCCATCACTATTAGCTAATTTTATCCTGCTGCTGCTAAGTCGCTTCAGTTGTGTCCAACTCTGTGTGACCCCATAGATGCAAGCCCACCAGATTCCCCCATCCCTGGGATTCTCCAGGCAAGAACACTGCAGTGGGTTGCCATTTCCTTCTCCAATGCATGAAAGTGAAGAGTTAAAGGGAAGTCGCTCAGTCGTGTCCGACTCTTTGCGACCCCATGGACTGCAGCCTACCAGGCTCCTCCGACCATGAAATTTTCCAGGCAAGGGTACTAGGACTTGGCTAATCACGTCTTTTCTGAATAGACCAGTTATTAGGATTGAATGTATGGAAATACTGTGGCAAATCATTTGCAACAGCTGGAAAATTCCAGAAACTGCTAGATATTTTGATTGTTCAGAGTTGTTTCTAGTCTAAGTTGCCTAAAACTTATTGGGGCATTTTATGATGCATTTGAAAAAGAAAATTCAGAAAGTCTACTTCTAAGACACTAGAAGGTTATTTTTCAAATCTAGCTCAGAGGTGGTTTGGTTGTAATTAATTTCTGGAAGACATGTACTAAGGACTAATTTCAGGCCAGGATCAACAAATACACAAAATTTTCTGCAAGGAAAACATGATGCCCTGACTCAGAAGATTATATAGACTTTCCTTAATTAGTCAATGAAATACAGTGATTCATTACAAAGGGAGAAATTATAAAAAATAAATTACTACAAATACAAATTATCTAAGAACTAGCTATAAATTTGCTTTTAAGTTACCACCATTCTGACACATAAATACATCACAGAAATTTAGTGTCCTATATATATCCAATTCAGAGATTAGCAGACATGTTTAACAATAGGGAGTATTTACTGAATGGAGTAATTTCATTCTGTTACTTCCTTCTAGTTATCTCTCAGCTACCACAGGGTGATAAAGAATCTGATGAACAACTCCTGCATTTCTGCTTGATCTAGCCAGAGAGACACTTTGCCTTGGCAAAGCAAGCACAGTGGAGTCAAATCAAATTTGCACTTAACCTACAAATTGTAGTTTATGGCATCAGGAAAATTTAGAAAAAAATAAACAGTTCAATACAACAACCTTCTTAATAAGTGAGTGCCTCAGATTAGTGAAGCAATACATGTGAAGAATTAAAGTAGGTTCTGACAGCTATGGGACAAATACATGAATATTAGGGCTTCCTGTCAACTGAAAAAAACAAATCATTGTTAAATGGCCAGATCAGTGCATGGCATCTTCACTGACAGTTTCAATTAAGAAATTAATCGATGGCCATAGATGCACACATATTAATGAAAAATTAAATTATAAATAACATAATCACTGCCACATTTCTAAAATAATTTTGAGATTAATTTTTGCTATATATAGTTTTTATTATACTAATTTTGGAATATATAAGACACTAGAATCCCATTCAATACATAACCCATGGGACGAGACACAGGCACAGCACACCAAGTCAGCCGGACAGCTGGTCTCAGTGTGGGAAGAAAACCCTGATCTTTCAACACAGAACCGCTTATGGGAAGGCAATCTACATGCCCTAAGGTTAGATAGCACAAGACAAAGTCTTCACTGAAAATAGTTCTACTACAGGGCCTGGACAGACATGTAGATTCTACATGTTACAGATACTTGTATAACCAAAATCTTTAATTAAAAAAAGAATGCTGTGGGACTTCCCTGGTGGTTCAGTGTTTAAGAATTTTCCTGCCAATGCAGGGGATACAGGTTCAACTCCTGGTCTGGAAACTAAGATCCCACGTGACGCAGGGCACTTAGCCCACATACACCACAACTACTAAAGCCCGTACTCCCTAGAGCCCATGCTCTGCAACAAGAGAAGTTTCCACAATGAGAAGCCCTAGCACTGTGACTAGAGAGTAGCCCCTGCTCACCACGACTAGAGAAAGTCTGCTCACAGCAACAAAGACCCAGAACAGCCACCCACCCCCCACCAAAAAAATGTCAAAGATGGGAGAGGTTTGGATGTGATGTGTGATGGACAAAAGTAGCCTGTTAAAGCGGTCCTTCAGGTGTGGTAAAATGAAGTTGACTTTGCTAGTCTCTATTTCAAGTGGCAGGGAGTGGCTATTTGTCATCTCTCTCACTTAGGAGTGAATTTGAGGTCTATAAGCAGTTGTTTCCACAGCGCTGCGGTCAACTAATTGCTTGGTACTCTGGAAGCTAATAACTTGCAGGTCTAATGTAGGTACTCCCTGGTATGGGTGCAAGGGCACTTCCCATCATCCCTTCTTCCTGCCAGAGACAGGAACTATTTTACACGTTAGATATGTAGGAGGAGACTGAACCAAGCATCACTCTCTTCTGGTGATCCAGCTAGTTTAAGGTTGGTGATAGAAAAGAGTAGGCACAAGTGTTGATTAGCTACATTGAGCCCCATTTCTCTTCTATTAAGGCTGACCTCTAAAGAAAAGTTGATTTTTCTTCTGATTTATAGGAGTGACTTTTCTGAAAAAAACTAATACAGCTTAAATGAAAATCTATCAATATTAAATCAATAAAGTTCAGGCTCATTACCCTTTTCATAACTAAGAAGAACACAGAGACACAAACCTTGAATTTTCTTCTCACTTCTGCTACTTTCTGTTCTAATTCCTCTGTTTTAAATCTGGTTAGGTGAAAAATAGCACCGATGTTATAAGCTTCGTTGTATAGTTGTTTAAGAAACTCTTCATTCCTTGACCTCATTTTCAACAGAGATTGGATTTCGGACTCAAGCTCTGATTTTTTCCTTATACTGTAAAAAAAAAATAAATAAAGCATAAATATTGATATATTCCAAAAGAGGATATATTGAGGCAAATATATTTAATAACGATAAAAGGGAACAAAATCGTATTTTATGTTGCCAAAAATACAAAATGACCATATACTTAATCTAAACTAAGAGAAAAAATACATCCCCAAATTCCATTTCTTTTTCTGCTTCTCCTGATGGCTACTTCTAATTGTTAAGCTGTGCTCAATATCAGGAGAAAAAGCATATTAATAAGAAAGGCTTGGCAAACCAAGATGCTCAAATTTCAGAGCACTGATTTCCTTCTATAGCCACCCATCCTTTCTAATCCTACATAACATTGCTACTAAGAATAATAAAATTCAAGAAAAATTCAGCCCATGAAAAAGAGAAACAACAAAACTCAACAAAAGAAAACAACTAAAACTCTCAAAAAGAAAACCAATAGCTAAGGGAAAAGAGTTGGTAGGGAAAAAAGAAGGTAAGACACTAATATCACTGTAAGATTCTCAAAGACACAGAGAATACAAGATTCTGTGGCACACCTCTGCTGCTGCTAAGTCACTTCAGTCCTGTCCGACTCTGTGCGACCCCATAGACGGCAGCCCACCAGGCAAGAACACTAGAGTGGGTTGCCATTTCCTTCTCCAATGCATGAAAGTGAAAAGTGAAAGTGAAATTGCTCAGTCGTGTCCGACTCTTCGTGACCCCATGGATTGCAGCCTACCAGGCTCCTCCATCCATGGGATTTTCCAGGCAAGAGTACTGGAGTGGGGTGCCATTGCCTTCTCCCTATGGCACACTGCTGCTGCTAAGTCGCTTCAGTCATGTCCAATTCTGTGCGACCCCACAGACGACAG
This sequence comes from Bubalus kerabau, assembly GCF_029407905.1. Lineage (NCBI taxonomy): Eukaryota > Metazoa > Chordata > Mammalia > Artiodactyla > Bovidae > Bubalus > Bubalus kerabau. The sequence goes on along the minus strand of NC_073644.1, from coordinate 27,034,148 downwards.
CCCACCAGGCTCCCCCATCCCTGGGATTCTCCAGGCAAGAACACTGGAGTGGGTTGCCATTTCCTTCTCCAATGCATGAAAGTGAAAAGTGAAAGTGAAGTCACTCAGTCGTGTCTGATTCCTAGCGACCCTGTGGACTGCAGCCCACCAGGCTCCTCCGTCCATGGGATTTTCCAGGCAAGAGTACTGGAGTGGGGTGCCATTGCCTTCTCCGATGGCACACTAGATGTCCATATTAGCTGTCCATACTAGTTGTCCACAGACTGGTTGTCCACTAGGTTCTATGGCAGTTACTGCCCACACTGGGTACTGTCTTTGCTCCAAATATAAATCACTGAGGCATACAATATAAGAAAATACAAAAAGTATATATAGTTACACTCACAAATGAGGTAACCATTTTTGTAGAATAGAAATGGAACTGGAAAGCAAAGCAGCAGTTAGGGCCTTAAGGACAGTCACTACAAAAGAAACAAAAAAAGTAACTATGTGAGGTCACTGATGTCTGGTAATTATTTCACAAAGTATATGTATGTCAAATCGTCACATTTTATGCTTTTAATGTATACAATTTTGTCATTTGTACCTCAATAACACTGAAAAAATTTTAAATAAAATGATAAGAGGTGTATGTAACAAAATTTTATGTGAAAAATTTCCAGTCCTGAAAACCAGGATGGGTCATTAAATTGAAAAGTCCCACTTAGTACTAAACTGGATATATTAGACACTCAGAAACACACACCCCTGTAGATGTGTGTGCAACTGTGAAATTTCAGAACTCTGAAAATAGGAAGAGAAAATTCTAAACTTCCCAGACAGAAAAAAACAGATTATCTACAAAGAAATGATATCCAAATATCATCAGATGTCTTATCAAGCAAAACTAAATGAAATACAGGTAAGCTCAGATTTAATGTAAAACATGATGATTATAATTAATAATAGTAAAAATAATACTGTATTAAATACAGGAAATTTGCTAAGACTGTATATCTCAATAGCCAGTATTCTGGCCTGGAGAATTCAGGGACTATATAGTCCATGGGGTTGCAAAGAGTTGGACATAACTGAGTAACCTTCACTTTCACACCACACGCATACACACAAAAGGTAACTGCATGAGATGATGTCTTAGTTAGCTTGATTGGGATGATCATTTCACTATGTACATTCAAGGAAATGGCAACCCACTTCAGTACTCTTGCCTGGAAAATCCCATGGACAGTGGAACCTGGTAGGCTACAGTCCATGGGGTCGCAAAGAGTCAGATACGACTGAGCAACTTTACTTTCACTTACGTACATTCAAATCATCATGATATACACCTTACGTATGTACAATAGTTTAAAGATTAAATGAAAGAATAAAATGAATAATACTTTCAAACTAATGAGAAAAAATCACTTCAGATCTAGAATATGATACCTTGAGAAAATCCTTGTTCAAATGAATATGGATTGAATAAAAACTGAGGTGTGAGTTTATGGAAACCAGAGTGTCTATTTGAATAAGATTTTTCTCACAAAGAATGGAAGGGCATTTTGGAGATGCTGTGCTCTGCTTTATCTTGTGTTTGCTTTTTATAAGCTGAGCAATATTATACAATGTTAATAAAGTATTAAAATAGAGAAAAATAACAATGATTCATGGAAAAGAGGAAAAAATTGTGTCAAGCCTCTGAGTGTATTAAGCGAGAGTAGCGTCCATGTGGCAAGTACATGGGTAGTGAGCACTCCTATACAGAAGCTGCTGCTGCTGCTGCTAAGTCACTTCAGTCATGTCTGACTCTGTGCGACCCCATAGATGGCAGCCCACCAGGCTCCCTCGTCCCTGGGATTCTCCAGGCAAGAACACTGGAGTGGGTTGCCATTTCCTTCTCCAATGCATGAAAGTAAAAAGTGAAAGGGAAGTCGCTCAGTTGTGTCCAACTCTTAGTGACCCCATGGACTGCAGCCTACCAGGCTCTTCCATCCATGGGATTTTCCAGGCAAGAGTACTGGAGTGGGGTGCCATTGCTTTTTCTACCTATACAGAAGAGTCTTCCATTATTGTATCAGAATGTGTGAAGACAGATGCAAATAGGTTAGTAAGAGAAAAGGTAATTCCCATTTAATTGCATGTATGTTCTTTATGAATTACAATGGGAGATTATTAGCTTAAAATGAGGTAATGTGCATATTAGGATTGAGGTGAATGAGAGGATATGAAACAGTTGTCAAAAAAACTGAAGTGTCTAGAAATTTCTTGGCATGTTAAATATCGCTTAAGACTTACAGACATAGAATTTAAGTTCTACTCAAGGGCAAATGTATTCCAATGTTAATGAAGCTTAAATATGAGGGCCTCTAACTGACCCCTAGCCCTTAAAAAGTCCTTTGAGTGCCCCTAATGGTATTTTTACATGGTCATATGTTTTTGTTAAGTTTGCAAAAATGAGATATTATAACCACAACAGTCTATAAGACTGTTTTCTCTATTTTTCCTTTTCTAATATAATTTATCTTCTGTCAAGTGACATTAAAATAGCTACGGGCACTCTGTATTATAATTTTGTGCTCCTTCTTTCATAAAGAGGCTTCGCCTTCTATAACCTTTGAAAGTGATAGTGAAGTCGCTCAGTCGTGTCCAACTCTTTGCGACCCCATGGACTGCAGCCTACTAGGCTCCTCCATACATGGGACTTTCCAGGCAAGACTACTGGAGTGGGTTGTCATTTGCTTCTCCTGTATAACCTTTTAGGGGCCACCAAACCAGTATCCACCCATGATGACAGTAGTTAGCACAGTTGCGTCTTCTTAGCCACAATCAACTGTTAGGATCCTGGTTTAGTCCAAAGATATACTTTCAGGTCATAGAAACAAAGTTTTGGAAGTTATTTTAAATGAATGCTTATTTTGATTACAAGTAGATTGTATATAAAAGGAAGGAAGACAAGAAGGGGATATACAAATACACTAGGGATGAGAGACTAATCATCATAAAGGGTGATATAATTGCCGCAGCGACATAGTACGAGAGGAAGTAAGCTGAAGAGAGAGGTTCTGGTTGTCAGGGAGTGGATTCTTAAAATCAAGATCAGCAGGTAACTCCAATGTTGGAAATGACAAGATGGTTCGTGTGAGGTAGAAGACAAGATGGTTAGGAATCTGGAGGTCTAAAAACTGAGAATCCGAGTTCTAATACGTACTTTAATAGAGACCATATTCAGATTTTGATTGCTTCTGAAGAGGGAGAGAACAGAAACAGGAAGGGCTATTTACTTGCAAGATTTCAATCCCTTTTTAAAAAGTCTAAAGTAGGCTAATGCATCTCTGAGTAGTTAAGTTTGAATAGGGCATATACCATTCTCCCTTTTAATATCTGAAAACTTAAAAAATAAAGTAAAACCAAAAGAGCTTAAGCATTTTCATTCAAAAGTTTGCTGCTAAATGCTTAAAAAATCATATTCTATATCTATACTCCTAAGAAGTAACTCAGATTAATAGGCTGATAAGATATAGCTACACGAGTATGAAAAACACAGTACCCTAAGTATTCTAGGGCTCATCCTAAGTATTCTAGGCTGTTCAACAATTTCAATCATATTCTAACTGCTATCTCTGCAAATAAATTACCATCCTGTTAACTCTTGATAAACATATTTCATAAAATATATCAGTCTGTCTTTATAGTGTTCAATAGCCTTTTGCTCCTTTCCCTCAGTGATCAATCCCACCTTTGGATCACTGCAGTTAAGTGGCATTTTCTTGTCTGAGGTATGGCAGAGCATTAGAAGTAGGTATTTAGAATATTTTACAGAGCTTAAATGTAAGAAAATGGCCATATAGAAATTCATACCACACAGTTAACTTCAGGAAACTAAATCCAAATGAATCAACTTCAAGTCATCTTAAACAAGTTCATTTCCTTGACGTGGGTTGCTGAAGCCTGTCATGTGAGTAAGCAATCAAGTAAAATTATTTGCTCACATCAAAAGTCCCAGATACAAAGGGGCCATGGTAAATGGATGCTGGCTTATGTGAAAGACAAAATTATTAAATTATGCACTGCTACTCCAAGGTAAGTAATCATATACCATCATCATCACCGAAAGGTCTTGCAGATATTTGTTATACACAGAGTACCGAACAAAGTTTGTTGAAAATTGCATCTATCTTTTAATATTTCCACTTAATAAATAGACTATATAGGAACAATAGATGATATACTTAATTATTTAATTAATATCTTCATGTTAGCATAGGTGCATAGTAGAACAAGTTCATGTACTGCTCAGCTTCAATAAGTGGTAGAGTCTGGAAAGCAGTTTTAGAGAGGTGTTAGGAACTTAAAAGTATTACAGCCAATCTTCTCCTATAAATCTATTTAACATTTGTAAATAGCAATGATGCTAAGAAATATTTCTAAACAAAAAATCATATATATTTAAAATAAGTCATAAAAATAAAATCTAAATATTAGAGTAATTCTCACAAAAATTAAGGTTCACCCATATAATATGACTTTTGTATAGATATTTAGATATTTAAATGATGTATTTGAAATCTGTATAACAATATGACAAGAATTCAACTATACCATGATGGGAATAAAATCAGAACACACAGTTTCATCAAGAAAGAAATAGCAATATATTAATAGTGATTACTTTTATTGACATGATTTTAGGTTTTCAGTCTGTTTTTGTACATTTTACATTTTCTTCTCTACATTAAATATGCATTACAATCAAGCTGCTAAAAAGATCATACAAGATGCTTTTGCTCTGAATGCCCTGGAAATTTGATAAAATGGAGCTTTGAATATCATAGGTTGGGAAATTAAAAAAAAAAAAAAAGTCTTGGGCATATCCAAGGAAACAAACTGAAAAGCAGAACCACTCTCGAAAATACAAAGATGCAAATGATTAACAACTTTTCCCTAGGACTCAAAGATTTTCCACATATGGTTTCCAAAAGAAAATGGACAACTCATGTTAAAGATAGCCAAGAACACAAGGGTAAGAGACAGCAAAAGCATCAGCTAGAAGAATAAGATACAGAAGCAAATAACAAAATTACACATATTTACATTATCAGACATAGATTGTAAAATCACTATTCATATCATGTTTAAGAAGCGAAAGATAAGCTTTAAACATCTGCAAAAAACAAAGAATCATAAAATGATTTAGAAGACTTGGACGTAAACAAATGAAATTTGGAAATGAGTATTTTTGCATCTATCTATCTTAGTAAGAGACTTGCAAAAACAAGATTATCCTAAGAACTTCTGTGACATATGAACCGCTGATTTATGTGATCACATTTTGCCTCGGTCCTTTGTTTTCTCTTCTTTTGGAACATTACTTAGACACATGGCAGCTATGATCTTATCTGAACATCTTTCAATTTCTCTTTCATTCTGCAAACCTTTCACCACTTCTCTCTTCAACATTGCTTCTTCTCAATCTGCTGATAAAATCACTGATTTAATTTTAAGTTTCAGATACAAATTTGAGAAAAGAAATTAGTAAGTGACATCTTAAGGTATTACATGAACAAGCATAATGTATACTATGGAAATTCTTCTCTATAACCATGGTTACATTCCCACTTCCTGTACTAGTGTTCCCAATAGTTCATTATCTATCTTTTTAAGATTAGACTTCCTGCCTGGTTAACATTAGACCTGGCCATATGACTTGTTTTGGTCAATGGAGTATGAACAGAAGTAAAATTTTTCGTCTTTTATGGAAGCTGTAGAGCCACTGAGTGATCTCACTAATGCACTTGTGCTACCAAAGCAACATGCCCTAGAGGGATCTGATCCTTCACCTGGATCTAAGAAGCAGAAATAACATGAAGCACACACAAGCAGACACAGCTCGGCTTCAGAACGAATGAGAAATAGACCTTTATACTTGTATACCACTGGGCTTCGCAGGTGGCGCTAGTGGTAAAGAACACACCTGCCAATGAAGGAGACAGAGACGTGGGTTTGATCCCTGAGTCAGGAAGATCCCCTGGAGAAGGTCATGGCAACCCACTCCAGTATTCCTCCCTGGAAAATCCCATGGGCAGAGGAGCCTGGCAGCATACAGTCCATAGGGTCACACAGAGTCGGACATGACAAACAATTTAGCCTGCACGAACCCCTAAGTCTTGGCAGATGCTCATTACTGCTGGATAATCTAATGAAATTAACTCTCACACTCTTTTCCTTTCCTCCAGAGCTGTCTTGTTATTAGCTTACCAACCTTTCAGACTTTTCTTCTCCCCTGGTTCTCTTTCTTAATAAAGTATACAGCTACAATTTTAGGTTATCCTTTAAAAAACAATGTTCTTTTTGCTTTCTTTAAAATAGTATGTTTAACATACAGATTAATTTTACAAACGGTTTCATTCTATCATCCAAAGATAAAATAAGCACAAAGAAATCGTATCAAACTTCGTATACAACTGCCCAGTATCATCATCACCTCTCTCTATTCTTTCCGCTTCCCCTCCTTTCAATAATTAGTAATGGATAGCATAGCATGGGAAGAAGGCACTGGCACCCCACTCCAGTACTCTCACCTGGAGAATCCCATGGATAGAGGAGCCTGGTGGCCTGCAGTCCATGGGGTCCCTAAAAGTCAGACACGGCTGAGTGACTTCCCTTTCACTTTTCCTTTCATGCATTAGAGAAGGAAATGGCAACCCACTCCAGTGTTCTTGCCTAGAGAATCCCAGGGACAGGGGAGCCTGGTGGGCTGCCATCTATGGGGTCTCACAGAGTTGGACACGACTGAAGTGACTTAGCAGCAGCAGCAGCAGCAGCATAGTATGGGTCAGGAACTATGCTTGATGATGAAGATTCAGTGATGAAGAAAATATGGCCATGGCTTATGTCTTCCCATTTGTTAAGGAAGATGGACACAAGTCAAATATTTACATACAAAAACCCTGCAAATCTGACAAGTGATATGAAGCAGAAGAGAAAATGTGCCATCTACACACATACTAGAGGAACTGGATTTAACCAGACAATCAATGAAAGCTTCCCAGAACTGACTCCTCAGCTGTAATCTTCAGGATAGACAGCAATTTACTAAGAAGAAATTAAAGGAAAAACATTTATTGAAAAGAAATTGGCATAAAAACACCTTAGAGGCTGGAGAAAAAAAAGTAACAAGGAGGAGAAGCTGAAGTAAGGACTCTATATTTGAACCAAGTAATAAGGATGCAATTCATGGGGTCGCAAAGAGTCGGACATGACTGAGTGACTGAACTGAACTGAACTGAATAAGGATGAACCTTGTGTTGCAGAACCAGGCCTACCTGCCTACTGAGGGACCTTGTGGGATACATTAAGGTGGGACCTTTGTCCCCTCACCCTGCTAAAATCAGTTTAAGTATGGAGGGCAATGGATCATATTTACGTTTAAAAATTAGAAGAAAAAAAGAATGCACTAACCATAATGTAGATAATACATTAAAAACGGAACATAGTTACTGCAGGAAAATCAGCGTTGAAAGGGAGCTATGCTCACCACTATACCACCGATGCTACACAAAACCAGTTTTGGAAAACACCATAAGTTCAGTTTGTACCAGAGTTCTTCTGGTGTAGAATGAAGCAGACAGCTTAAAAATTTATTTAGTATGTGGAACATTTCCTGTTAACATGTTGACTGCGAGGGTTGAAATAAAAAGAGGAATCAAGAAAATTCATAGGTTTATGAGCCAAGAAATCTAGTTTATCAGTTTCAGGGAAGAATTGAGTATTGACTGAAGGAGATCATGAGATTGATTAGACATACTTTAAAGTGTTTTTTGAGTATAAGAGAATATGTTAAAAGGAAGTGATATGAATGAGTGTAAAACTTCTTATAAGATCATTTTTTCACTATGTTAATTTTTCTAAAGGGATTCAGAATGATTAAAGAGCAACATTTGGGATAGAAATAAAATGTGAGTTAATCATAAACACAAACACCATTACACCATCCACAAATGAAGGAACACAAGATGAAGTCATTTATCATATTTAACATATTAGATATGTTACATAAGAATGACAAGCATATTGGCAGTATTACCTGTCATTGATATAACCTAGTACAGTGTCAATATCAGTACTGAGTCTTTTATTTTCTTCCACCAATTGAGAACATGCTATTGAAATATCAGAAAAATCCTTTGCAATATTAGAAAGTTCAGTATCCCATGTTGATTTCTTAAAAAAAAAAAAACAGAATCATTTATACATGTTTACATAACTTAAAAAGAAAAAAAATGTGTAATAATGAAATTACTTTTAGTTGCATAAGCTAATAGTTGGGAAAACAGAATGAAGCTCTAGTGGGAAATACAGAAACATCAACTTACCGTGGCATAAAAATTATTAAGTACTTCCAAATATTCACTTTCATAAATTTTTCTCTTCCAGTGTAGTTGATCATAAAGCCTTTTCAAATCATCTAGCTAAAGAAAAAATACATACATACACAAAATAAGTTGTGGTGCTTTCCATTCTTTTGTAAAGTAAGAAATAAATTATCTTTCAAATTATGCAACTACAGTAACTTAAATATTAATTAAAATATTATAAAATAACAATGCAGGCTGTTTTCATTATGAAAACTGATGCAAGATTCCAAATACAATTTAGCAAGTCTAACAGTATTAAAATGAATAATTAATCTTGATAAGATAGAACATATTTTACTTTTAAGAATTGATAAAAATTAGAAAATTTAAATTGCCAATACTGCTATCAACAAATTAAAGAAGAAAATAACATGAAGATGGCCAAAATGCCACAAAAAAGCCATTGACAAACTCACTAGTTTCCATAATTTTTCACCTAGCAAAAGGAAAACATACCCAAATATAAAGAACCAACATGTAATATCAAAATAAATCATAAAATGCTGAACCCACGCCCACTGAACTAAAAAATGAGGCCACATTATCTTTTATCACCACTGTTATTAATCATGTTTTGTGAAATTTAGCTAAATCCAAGTGGATAAAGAAACCAAATGTTACTAGTATAACACTGAATATGAATATGTGCCTTCAATTTTAGATGGTATGCTTGAATACCTAGGAAGGTAAAATATTCTATTTAAGATCACAATAAATAAATTTGGGGGAGATAGCATAAGAGAATTAATAGTGTTTACCTACAAAGGTAGTAATCTGTTAAAAGCATTATGACAATATTTAAAAACTTTTCTCAAAAACATAATATTTGGAAATAAATTCAACACAAAAGGGAGGACCTATAATAAAGCAAACAAAAATTCTTATTTAGAAGCTTGTTGTTATTGTTTAGTCACTACGTCATGTCAAGAAAAAACATTTCATAAAAATGTTTAATATACTGTCAGTTATCCCAAAATTAATATAGACAAAATAAAAAGGAGTATTTCCTTTGAAACTTCATGAAATGAAATTCATATGGAAGAAATGTATGTGAAGCTAGACAAGAGGTATCTGAAAAATAAGAATATTTGAAACTTGCTACCAGATATTAAAACATCTTATAATACCACTATATTAAAGGAGTATTTATTTTTGGCATTGCAATAAAGAAAGAAGGAAAAACTAGAGCCTCACAATCTGAATTCATTTTTTGAAGTATTTGAATTCAGTGAGAAAGAAGTTATTTAATTAATGGGCTAGAATAATATAGAACTTCTGTTTAAAAGAAAAAAAAGTGATATTTCTATTTCACATTCAACTGACTTCATAACAAACATAAATTTCAGATTGAGGAAACCTAAATACAAACACAAAAACAGTACAAATTAAACAATATGATTCTATTTGCATAATCTTGGACTGAAAGAGAATGTTACCTCTCCAAACAAACCAAGATTTGTGATGTATCCAATGGCATATTTTACAAAAGTTGTGTGGCAAAAGACAACATAAACAACACTGGAGGAGAAGTTAAGACTGAGAAAAATCTGAGATATAGTTAGTCCTCATGAAGGATATCGGTAGACATGGTGGATTAAAAACATCTGAAAGCTCTTCTCCATAAAGGTAATGAGAAATCTGGCTCAAAAAAAGCCAAAATTAGCTTTTTCAAAACTTTGAAAATTGAAAGAAGGCTTGCAGGAAATGGGGAGCACCTATTAAGATAAACAGTTTAATCTGAGTGAGAGGTGTGAGCTTTGTGTGTTTGAACTTGTCCTAATCCTTCCTCCAGGTTCATAATAGCCTTGTGTGCTCAGTTTCTTTCGACTCTTTCCAACCCCATGGACTGTACCCACCAGGCTGCTCTGTTCACGGAATTTTCCAGACAAGAATACTGGAGTGGGTTACCATTTCCGTCTCCAGGGGGTCTTCCTGACCCAGGGATCGAATTCCGGTCTTCTGCATTTCATGCTTGGCAGGTGGGATTCTTTACCAATGAGTCTGAGTCTATTATATAATAATAGGCTCATATTAATCTTGACTATCATATTAATCTATTAGGGAGAAATCCATCAGTTGGGAAGCCACCAAAGGGAGCCACCAGAGCATTCCACTGATCTGGAATGCTTTCAAATCCTCATTCCCACAGAATTGTCATTATCTCACCTATCTGTTAGTTTTTTGTGTGACTCCATTTGCAAGGATGTCTCTATTTTTTTGATACAGTGCTCACCCAGTACAAAACGTCTTCCCAGAAAATTTTCTCCTAAGCCATGAATTTTCACCCAGGAAGACATGAAGTTCTAATTGAATTCAAGAGGAGAGTGAAGATTTTAGAAAAGCCCATATTAGAGAAAAATGGTTGATCATCCATTTACAAATCTGAGAGCAGGCATGTGTATTTGGTGGTCTGAACTAATACAGTGAATAATTTTGACAACTGAACGAAGTACTTTCCCTTTAATCAACACCTTAATCCCTAATCTCTCCTGTAGAGTATTAACATATTAAATTAACACACATCTAGTATTTCAGATAAGATAATTGAGCATCTAAAAGGTGTAAAGTGAAGGTCACAACTATAATGTGGAGGAGAAATCTGAGTCCAACACTATGATAGACTAAAACAACATTCTACATGAATTGCTTTAAAAATTCTCAACCTCATGAGTCATCAGAGAAATGCAAATTTGAAACCACAACAGGATAAATTCAACAAAAGTCTTATAGTTAGAGATAAATAAAAGATAATATTAGATGATAATGCTAATCTGAGGCTGGAATTCTCACACACAGTGGTCTGAGTAGAAAACGTATAGCTACTTTGGAAAAAAATTGTAATGATCTATGAAAACTGAATATATGCATCTTTGGACAAGTAACTCTCCACATAAATGAATATATAATTCTAACATGAATTTTGAGGGACTTGGTCTGAAAAATTGCAAGGACTGAGCAGCAATAAACTCGAATTGCAGGCTATGAAGAAACTGGACATCAAGTTTAATTTTCAAAAAGTAAAGCCTGAGATACCCACTAAACATCTAAAGGGAGATTGAGTTGGCAGTTAGATATACAAAGCTTATAATAAAAGACTAAGCCCCTGGAATCTCAGATGTTTGGAGTTTGGGGAGATAAAGAGACATGGGTGAAGGAAACTGAGAACAAGCTTCCAGAAAAGTAAGAAGAAAGAAGAATAGTCTGTGTTCCAAAAGCCAAGAGAAAAAAGTTTCCAGAGACAAGTGCTACATGTATATTAACTGAAGATAAGAACAATTAATTCAATTAATGGAAATATTTTCATTAAAAAGTGAGCTGTTAAAAGGGCAAAGTGAAAAGTTTTCAGAATTTGGAAAAAAATATTAAAATGCAGGTAAATCATGTAAGCCTTATCAGAATATAAGGCATATAGCTTTTACTTGAATTAACACTGGCACAATTCAACTTTTATTATTTTTCCATTAAAATATTTTTGTTCAAATAAGGACTTATATTAATATTTAAAAGTTTTAGAGACATTTATCACAGCTTTGTTTACAATACCTAAAAACTGAAAACATCTTAAATGTGCAATAAGAGTCTAAGAAACTCTCAATCATTAAAGTTGTATTTTAAAATATGATTTTGCAGTAAGTTTTTATATAAGGAGAAATGTCATCAATTATTCTATGCATATGATAATATCCTTTCAAAATATATCATAAGGTCTGTCTATATAAAACAAAATATTAACAGTGACTACATTTAAATAGTGAGATCATAGATCAGTAATTTCTGCTCCTCACATGAGTGTATTCTAAACTTTAAGGGATAAACATTAAGTATTTGTGCCATTTAAAAAGTGTATAAAATAATTTAAGATAATAGTTTGTGTAATGAATTCCACCAGATTTTATGAGGATCGTAAAGAAGGAAATAGGATCCATTAGCAGCAATTACAGTGTAGTGTACTGGTGAAAGCCTGACTGGGAATCATCTAAAGTGGGAATGTAAGGAGAGAAATAGAAACAATGAACACAGAAAATCCTTTCAAGGGCTTTTCCTGCAAAGTACAACAAGAAATGCAATGTAGCTTAGGGTAAGATTCAAAAACAAAACATGAAGCATTCAAAATAGGGAGGTGGAAAGTAAAAATAAAGAGAATAAACCTAAAGAAATAAAAAGAAAATTAAACTACAGAAACATACATTACTATTTCAGAAGCTGGAAGACTGTAGAATTGCTAATCCAAGAGTCATCTCTACTTTTTAATTCAATTTTTAAAAATTTGAACAATTTCATTTAGAAAGTGAAAAATACACATATAATTAAAAATAAGAGATGAGTATAAAAGAACATTTTATATAATGTTATATTAGATTTGAAAATTTTGATCCACTTTGATTATTTCTAGATCCATCAAAAATTATAGAGACATCAAGGAGAAATATATATCCTAATAAAACTAATAATGACAAAGTAAAACAACTGTCCATAAAAATAAAGCAATAATTCAAACAATTGAAAAAAATAAAAACAATGATCATTTTTCACCAAGGTGTCCTATTAAAGTTTTAAGAAAAAGTTTACTTAAATCTATATTAATTCTCCAGGTAATAAGAAAGGAAGAAAAGCTTCACAATTCATTTATAAAGCCAGTATAATCCTGATAAGAAAATCTGTCAAATACAGCACAAATTAAGAACACTGAAATACAGGCTGATTTATGAATATTGATGTAAAATTCTAAATAAAATAATTACAAATCAAACTCAGCAGTAAATTAAAAGAACAATAAACCATAACCAAGCAGAGTTCACCCCAGGAATTTTAAAATGGTTTAATATAATACATTGTTTCAATAGGTCAAATGAGAAACCATTTAAAATCATCTTCACAGATGCTTACAAAGTATTCTGTGTAAGTAATCATCCATTCCTGATAGATTTCATAACCTGAGAATACTTTTAAAATCTTTAAAATGATAGCAAGCATATGTTTGAAATCAATATTTAGATAACATGAACCATTTCTCTAAAATAAAAATTGAAATAAAGCCAAATTCATAGATGTTGTTACTTAATATTTTATACATATGCCACACAATAAAATAAAAAGAGATTAAAATCTTATGGCTAAAAAACTAGCAATCTGTAATTTTACACATTATCACATTTTACCCATATAACTCATAAAAACTATAGAATAAAACAATAATAAAAAATTGCATTGCAGTTTCGCTATAACACAACTTTGTTTGTCTGAGAAAAATCACTCAGCTTTTCTTCTTAAAGCTCTTTTTTAAAATTTATTTTTTATTTTTTATGTTTTGGCCCTACCACATGAAATGAGGAATTTTAGTTCACTTACTAGAGATAGAACCCATGTCCCCCTGCAGTGGAAGCAGGGTCCATACCCCTGGACCATCATGGAAATCCCACTTAGCTTTTTTAGACTGGTTTCCTATTTAGTAAATTAATAGCATCAATAGCAATCGCTGGCTTATTTTTAATACAAAATTATTTAATTTGAAAGATTTTGAGATAAAATGTTAATCAAAAGGTATACTGTAATGGGTATTTTTTGGTATTTGGATTTACACTTACAGTACCCTAGATCAATAATTTATCAATAAATATTAAATTTCTACTAAAAAGACAATATCCAAAAATATCACATATATACAAAAGTAATTCACTTATTTACAACCTTTATCTGTAAAGTATATTAGAAATTAAATTTTTGTACACCTATAATTGTTCAATAAAATATGAAAATCACAAAGAATTTCTGTATCTTTGAAAGTTATTTTTGTATTACTTTATCAAGTGACTGGATAAAATGAACTGTAGGTGGCTGTTTCTTTAATACTACAAGAAACAAAGAATTGCAGATAATGATATTAAAAAAAATTCCTGAGCTATGGAAGAATTAGACTTCAAAGAAAACATTGGGAAAAATCATAGAAAAGCAGCTTTATTTTTACATTTAAGACGAATTTGATCTTGACAACTTTTTTAAAGTACTTAACGAATTTTTAAATGTTTTCTACTTTATAGGAGCTATTGTTTGTAGAAATGAGAAGGAAAAAATTTGTTTTCCTAGGTACAGTGACAATACAAATACAGAAAAGTGTACATTAATGAAGCAAAGATTCTAAATTGAAAGCATGATATGCCCTGAAATTTTAAAATATCAGTTAGGTTGTATGTGCAATTAGGCAGCACAAATCTTTTATTTTCCTCCAGAACTAAAAGTACCGATTGCATACCAAAAAACAATGCCTGGAAATGATGCACAACATTGCTTTTAATTGAGTGTTTAATATGCCCACTTTGAAAATACAGCTCAAAGGTTTTTTATAATGAGCAAAACACAGAAAAATATATCTAAACTTCATCATGCTCTCATCATATCTATAAAATATGATAGTTCACAAATGATTTCTATAATTGAAAAACATTACTAACCTTGTAAATATATTCATAATATCTCATCAAAATAATGTTATGTTATGAAGGACCAGACATGCCATTTTTAGAAATGATCAAAAAAAAAGGTTATTTTAGGTTTAGTGAATAAATTTCCCCTTTGACAATATTTTATTAACAGTGACATTTTTATAAATGATAAATTTCAACATGATTAGAAAACTGCTGCTGTTGCTGCTAAGTTGCTTCAGTCATGTCCGACTCTGTGCGACCCCATAGACGGAAGCCCACCAGGCTCCCCTGCCCCTAGGATTCTCCAGGCAAGAACACTGGAGTGGGTTGCCATTTCCTTCTCCAATGCATGAAAGTGAAAAGTGAAAAGGAAGTCGCTCAGTCGTGTCCGACTCTTAGTGACCCCATGGACTACAGCCCACCAGGCTCCTCCATCCATGGGATTTTCCGGGCAAGAGTACTGGAGTGGGGTGCCATTGCCTTCTCCGATTAGAAAACTGAGCTCATAACTATTTGACAACACTATATTTTATTTCAATGTCTGCACTCTACTACATTCCACCTCATCAAGTGTTATCTAGACTCACAAGTTAAAGTGATTTTCCCTCAATTTCCAAGAATTTGTCTCCTTTCATGTTGAAGTTTAAAATGAGAGGATTCAGTTAGACAGCAGTAGGATTGAAAGGATGAGAAGAGTTAAACATTGACACTTCACCTGCCTCCTTAGAAATCTGTATGCAGGTCAAGAAGTAAAGCTAGAACTGGATATGAACAACGAACTCGTTCAAAATCGGGAAGGAATATGTCAAGGCTGTATATTATCACTCTGCTTACTTAACTTATATGCAGAGTACATCATGTGAAATGCAGGGCTGGATGAATCTCAGTTTGGAATCAAGATTGCCAGAAGAAACATCGATAACCTCAGATATGCAGATGTCGCCACCCTAATGGCAGAAAGTGAAGAGAAACTAAAGAGCCTCTTGATGAAGGTGAAAAGGAGACTGAAAAATTTGGCTTAAAACTCAGCATTCAAAAAACTAAGATCATAGCATCCAGTCCCATCACTTCATGGCAAGTAGATGGGGAAACAATGGAAACAGTGACAGACTTTATTCTCTTGGGCTCCAAAATCACTGCAGATGGTGACTGCAGCCATGACATTAAAAGATGCTTGCTCCTTGAAAGAAAAGCTATGACCAACCTAGACAATATATAAAAAGCAGAGACATTACTTTGCCAACAAAGGTCTGTCTAGTCAAGGCTATGGTTTTTCCAGCAGTCATGTATGGATGTGAGAGCTGAACTATAAAGAAAGCTGAGCAGTGAAGAATTGATGCTTTTGAACTGTGGTGTTGGAGAAGACTCTTGAGAGTCCCTTGGCAAATAGATGGGTAAAAAGTAGAAACAGTGACTGATTTCGTTTTCTTGGCTCCAAAATCATTGTGGACAGTAACTGCAGTCATGAAATTAAAAGATGCTTGCTCCTTGGAAGAAAAACTATGACAAACCAAGACAGTGTATTAAAAATCCCATGATATCACTTTGTCAACAAAGATCCATATAGTCAAAGCCATGATTTTTGCAGTAATCATGCATGGATATGAGAGTTGGACCATAAAGAAGGCTGAGCACTGAATAATTGATGCGTTCAAACTAGGGTACTAGAGAAGACTCTTGAGAGTCCCTTGGACAGCAAGGAGATCAAACCAGTCAATCCTAAAGGAAATCAATCCTGAATATTCCCTGGAATATTGGGAATTCCCTGGAAAATTCCATGGAAGGATTGATGCTGAAGCTCCAATACTTTGGCCACCTAATGGGAAGAGCTGACTCACTGGAAAAGACCCTGATGCTGGGAAAGATTGAGGGCAGGATGAAAAGGGGGCAACAGAGAATGAGGTTGGTTGATGGCATCACCAACTCAATGGATGTGAGTTTGAGCAAACTTGGGAGATAGTGAAGGACAGGGAAGCCTAGTGTGCTGCAGCCCATGAGTTCACAGAGTGGATCTAAATCTACCTATTTTAGATCAGTTTCTTCCAACTCCCTTATCCCATCTCATCCCTTCTGACACTTCAGTCCAGTGTGTATCAGTGTTTTCAGGCTTGCTTATTTCTGGATTATTCTACATTGCCTATGCAGTGGTGTAAATCACTCCAATCTTAATTCAGGTGCATATTCCGTACACTGCATAAATAAGAACAAAATACGAACTTTTCAGAGAAAGAAAATTCTGAGAATTTCAACTCTAACTCACTAAAGAAGCTTATAGAAGATATACTTTAGTAACAAGAAACAAAACAGTGCCAAATCAGAGACGTCTGATAAACAAAAGAGCTGTGTGTTAAACTTGGAATATTATCACACATTTATTGTTTAAATTAATGAGAAATTATCCTAATATCAGTTCAGTTCAGTTCAGTTCAGTCATTCAGTCATGTCCGACTCTTTGCGACCCCATGAATCACAGCACGCCAGGCCACTCTGTCCATCACCAACTCCCGGAGTTCACTCAGACTCACGTCCATCAAGTCCGTGATGCCAACCAGCCATCTCATCCTCTGTCGTCCCCTTCTCCTCCTGCCCCCAATCCCTCCCAGCATCAGAGTCTTTTCCAATGAGTCAACTCTTCGCATGAGGTGGCCAAAGTACTGGAGTTTCAGCTTTAGCATCATTCTTTCCAATTATTAAATAATATGGACATAACATGAAAAATAGAATATATGTCAGGAAAAGATCATATGGCCCTTAAACTGTTCATTAAGAATCTAATGATATTGATTATGCTTCACATCCAGTAAATGTAATATGTGTTCCAAAAATTCTAACAATTAGTAGCCCCAAAACATGTAAATAAAATACATCTTAAGAAAAAAATCAACTCTAATCATTCTAAAGTGAGTTTCATCTAAATATATGGTTTCAAATTATATAAGGCAAAATAATTAAGAAATAATAAAGAAATGCACTATCATACTGAGATATATTTTAATATAGCTTTCACAGCAATTGATACATTAGTCAAAAAATAAATCAGAGATATAAAACAGTTAAATAACACAACTATCACAATTTACAAAATAAACATATTTAGAACTGCACTCTACTATCAGAGAAAACATTTTTCCAAAACCAAAAATTTATGCAAGTTACCTATATAGTATTAAACAGATCAGTCTTAAGGAAATATAAATAATACAAACTGCCTGTACTACCTGTATTTTAAAAAAGTATTTACATTAAAAATCAACTTAATATTTAGTGGAGACAGAAGGGTTAATTTGTCTAAGAATGATCACAGACAGAGTTTGCCTTTGACAAAGTTCCAAGAAATTGGTTAAGGTCCAGTTTAGTAAAACTACCCAAATAAATGGAGAGATAGATCATGTTTATGTTTAAGGATCCCATCATACAGATTTCATATTCCCATCATATAATCCATAAGTTAATGTGATTCCAATTATAACTCTAATAAAAAAAATAACCTAAAACTCAAAAGGAAATATAAGATTAGGGGATTCATCATAATAGATAATCAAAACTCATTACACAGGTTTATTAATGTAAACATTAAGTATTGAGATAAAGATGTTAATTAGAGGAAACAAAAAGAGAATAGAAAGAGAGATACACAAAAAACAATAAGGAAGCCCCTTAGTGACATAGGTGGTTCAATATTAATATTTAAATAAATGCTCTAAATTACAAGTTCAAGTAGCCATAGTACAAAGCTAATGTCAGTATTTTTTTAAATGTTAATTATGAAAACTTACAGTTTTTTCTAAAGCAGTTAATTCATTTTTTGATGACTTTGTTTCTCTCAATACTTTGGTCACTGCCTCTTCATTCTCCTCAATATTAATATTAATATCTTGTATTGATGTACAGTAGACATTGAACAGATTGTTAAGTTTATCTATCTCTTTCCTAAGAGAAAAAACACAGTTGACTTTATCCACATTGAAGGGGAAACTATATTTTAAATTATGTTTGAATTTGCTCCTGACTTAACAATATAGATCAATGGAATTTATCTATTCCTAAAGGCTTTTCAACCCAAAAGAGCTCCTGAAAAGTACTACTTAAATATAAAGAAGTAAATCGGGAGGAAAAAAAAATTTATGTTTCTGATGGAAAGACCTGAAAAAAAAGTGAATGATTTGTAAATTTTTAAAATAAGCTACCAGTTGATTTGATTTCAAGTGAGAGACCTAGGAAGCACCTTTGATTCAGAGCCTGGATAGTACGGGGATGGAAAGGCAATTTAAAAAAAGCAGAAAAATTGTAAAGTTAAAAAAATAAAATTAAATTAAAAAAAATTAAAAAGCAGAAAAAAAGAAGAGAAGAAGCAGTAAAAGTGGACAGACCATACATTATTAAAGCTCTGGGACGTCCTAGACAGTCCAGTGTTTAAGACTTCTTCTTCCAGTGCAATAGGGTGCGGGTTTGATCCCTGGTCACGGAGCTAATATCCTACATGCCTCACAGCCAAAGAACAAAACCATAAAACAGGAACAATATTGTATCAAATTCAGTAAAACTTTTAAAATAGTCCATATCAAGAGTGGTGGGAAGGGGTGGGAGGTGGGAGGGAGGTAAAGAGGGAGGGACACATGGATACCTGTGGTTGACTCATGCTGATGTGTGACAGAGGCCAACACAATATTATGAAGCAATTTTCCTTCAATTCAAAACAAATAAGTATGGGGGAAAATGGTACACATTAAAAAAATCTTTAAAAAATTAAAAAAATATATAAACCTCTGGTTTACTGTCTTGCCTCCCTGACAGTCACAGTAGCAAAAAGGAGTAAACCGCAGTTCAGGAAAACAAGGGGCTTACTTAAGGAAAAGTAATTGCTGAGGAGATTTTTGTTCCTAGGCGACCTTTCACAAAAAAGACCAGTGTCGATCTGTAAAACTACATAATCCTTTATCTTATCTGGTAGGAAGAAAACACGTTCCAAATATAAAAGTCACTTTAAAGTATGGTCTTATAGTGCATGAAATTAATATGGTGAATGCATGAGAAAATATGAAATGCATGAAAAATGCATAAAAAATATGGTGAGAAAATGACAAAAATATCATTTGCAGAAAATATTAGCAAGTTATACAGGTAAGCCTAACTTTTTTAAGAAACCATAAGCAAAATAATAGAGTGGTAGATTTACCTGAAACCCATATAAGAGATTAAAGAGTAAATCATTTGCATTTAATAAAATTCTACAATGCAAAATGGAATGGAAAAATTACCCAATAGACAAACAAGCAGATAAGACAAACAAGAATTCACAAGAGAATAAATGCTAGTGACCAATAAATATATGGTGTGCTTATTGAATTCGCCCAGCCTCTCATGCACTAACTCTAATTTTAGGAGTAGAGTCAAATTAAACTGAAAGATATAATCTTAGAACAGAAATCAAAATTAAAGCAACAAACAAATGAGCAAGAAGATTCTTCTTTACCCTTTCAAACCTGGAGAGTACAAGTTTCCTATCAGAATTCTATTGATCTTCCAGATCAATAATGAGTGGTTAGGAGTCTCAGCATTTAAAACATACATGTGTGGTTCAATTTTCTTCATTTGAAGTTAATTTTTCTTCTCTCAGTGTTATCCATTTCCCAGTGCAGATAATAAACTATAGATTTTGACTGAGCAAGAAGTGAGCAGTCACCCTGCCCCGTGAAATGCAGGAACTAAGTATTATCTTAGTTATCTCTATTTCTTAAAAACTAATGTGATCGACTCCTCAGCCTTTCAAGAATTTTTCAGTGCAAAAGTTGCCCCCACTGATACTTCAGATTTCATTATTCTCATATTTGCTAAATCAGAAATAAATTTAGAAGAATAAAATGGGATGAATCATTTTACCTTTAAAGAATTACTATAAAGTAGAGCAATCAAGATACAAAAGAATATATGTTTTTTTTCATTTATACAGAATTCAAGAACAGACCAAACTAACCATGGTGATAGAAGTCAGAATGGTACTTACCTCTTTCAGGGAAAAGTATGAACTGAGAAGGAAAATTTAAAAAAAAATTCTATATGCTAGAAACTTTTTATATCTTAACCTGAGGCATGGTGATATGAATGAATATACATATACATGTAGATAAAAATCATCAATCTATGCATTTGATAGCACATATAATTGTGTTTCTATATGCCTACTCATTTTCAACAAACTAAAAAAATAGTGAAGGGAAATTAAACATACCTTTAACATTTTACTTAGTAAATCATTTATGACTCACTAATGCTTATAACAGAATTTTTAGAAAATATGATTAAATGAGAAGAAAATTAACAAGTAAGTTATATGGTGTAATAAATAATATTAAGGAATTAATAAAAATATGCCTTTGGGCCCTATTTATATATTATCTATAAATATCACCAGCTAATTTTTATATCCAAAACTGAGAAGCAAAAATTTTAGAAAATGTTACAAGATGTAGAATGTTTCATTTGTAATTAATATGCACTAACATCGGTTTCCACCAAACAGATTAATGAAATGTTGATTATACATATAGTGTATATGTACAGAGACAGAAATAGATAAATGATTAAAATAAGAGAGAGATATAGACACATAATCAACAGCTTCAAGATATGTAAATTAAGAAAAAGAGTATAGAAAATTGAAAGCATTACAGTCTCAAATGAAGTTCCTGCCTCCACTTCTTGGCCATATAACTTTGTAGGTTTGTCTAACTGACTTTGACCTTAGTCATTTGACTTGCTGTAGTGATTTGAATGTTACCAAAAAAGGATGCAATCAGAGACTTACAAAGTTCATGTCTGAGTGTGCCTGCTTGCTCTTACTCCTCTCCCGTTATCCTGAGAATATTTCTAACAGACTGGAGAAACAGGGTAGAGTCAAATCTCCCCAGTTGTCTCAGCTGAGGCTTTACTATATTGGTGGCAAATCAGAAAACATCTCGAGGAGGGGAAGATCCCCTGGAGAAGGGCATGGCAACCCACACCAGTACTCTTGCCTTCAGAATTCCATGGACAGAGAAACCTGGTGGGCTGCAGTCCATAGGGTAGCATAGAGTTGGTTGGAGATGACTGAAGCAACTTAGCACAGCACAAGGCTTTCCTAGATCAGCGGAAAATTGGAAAACATATGTAACTGAATGACAGTGCAAATATAACAAATCAGGTGAGTTATGAAAATGATTGCATTCATTATATAATATGTTTTGAGAGAGGACAAGATGATGGAGTAGAAAGACCCTGAGCTTACCTCCTCTTGTGAGCACACCAAAATCACCACCAGCTACAGAACGACCATCAGTGTGAAAGACCAACCTACCAAAAAATTTCTTCTACAACTAAAGACATAAAGAAGGAATCACACTGAGATGAGTAGAAGGAGCAGACTAGTGATAGAGTCAATTACCATACCCCTGGGAGGCTGTCCCACAAACTGGAGCATAATTACACTGCAGAGACTCTCCTAAAAGAATAACAGGTCTGAGCCCCCCATCAACCTCCTCAGCCTGGGAGTCCTGCACCAGGAAGACCTTCCCAGAGCATTTGGCTTGGAAGGCCAAGGGGGCTGACCTTTGGGAGTCCCAGAGAACTGAGAGAAATGCAGATTTCACTCTTAAATGGCACACACAAAACCTCACGCACTGTGGGACCCAGGGCAGAAAAAGTAATTTGAAAGGATCCTAGGCCAGACCTACACGTTAATCTTAGAGAGTCTCACAGAGGCAACTGCAGCCCACCCTAGGAGCAAAGACACGGGTGGCAGCAATTTGGAGAGTTCCATCTACCATGAGGACACTGGTACTAGCAACTACCATTGTGGAATCCTCTTTTTAGCTCATAAGCACCAAGACCTACCCCCACCCAACAGCCTTTATGTGCCAATACTGAGACAGCTCAAGACAATCATCTAACTGGGCAGGGACACAGTTTCATCCATCAGGAGAGAGCTGCCTAAGACCCCTGAGCCCTCAGCCCCCTCTGGAAATGGCTATGCCTTCCAGAAGGCCTAGGACTCAACTCTAACACTAGTGGGCAGGCACAAGTCCCAGAATCCCCAGGGCCCTGGTCCTGCCCTCCAGGGAGCCTTCTCTAGCCTCTGGACCAGCCTCATCCACCACAGAGTAGACATCAGACTCAAGAAAGTCAAGACCCAGCATCATGTAGACCTAGCCTGCCCATCAGCAGCCCAAAACTTGCCCTGGAACCAACTGGACCCTGACCCTGCCTATTAGGAGACTAACACAAGCTTGAGGATACCCTAGTTCCCATGCTCAACTGTGTCAGTCACCACTGCTTCCACCAGTGATCTAACACCAGCTCTGTGATCCCTGGGTCCTGCAACCAGACTCCACAATCTAGCTCTGCCCATTGGTAGGCTGGAACTGAGCCCAAGACCTGGCTCCACCCACCTGTGGGCAGGCAACAACCAGAGAACAACTTTTGGACTGTGATTCTGCCCACCAGTGAACATGCACTAGCCCCAGGAATCCCTGAGTTTCCATAGTCAGTGAACTAATGACCCAGTCTCAGCAACTGGCAGTCATCACCCTCTACACAAGGCAGAACTTGCCAACCCATCAGAGAGGGGCCCAGAAAAGCTTATCAGTGTGCCCCAAACAAGCAGCCCACCACAGCAGAAGGACCCATGCAGCCTTCATAGGGAAATCCCCTAGAGCATTTAGTTTGGGTGATGAGAGGGGAGTGTGCTACTGGGATGCATAAGACATATACAAAAGGTCACTTCTACAAAGTCAGGAAATGTAACCAACCTACCAGATACATAGAAAAACAAACAAACAGCAATTTAGGGGAAATGAGGAGACAGAATTCCAAACAAGGAACAAGATTAAATCCTAAATGAAGAACTAAGTGAAGTGGAGCTAGGCAATCTATCTTAGAAGGAGTTAAAAGTAGTGACTGTAAAGATGGTCACAAAACTTGGAAGAAGAATGGATCTACAGAGCAAGAAGTTAGAAGTTTTGAAAAGAGAGAAAATCTAAAGCACAACCAAACTGAGATGAAAAATACATAAATGGAAATGCAAAATATACCAGAATGAATCAATAAATGTCTAAATGATACAGAGGTGTGGGTCAGTGAGCTAGAATACAAAGGAGTGGAAATCACTGGTGGTGAACAGAAAAAAGAAAAAAAGAATGAGAAGAAATGAGAACAATTTTATAGACCTCTGAAACAATAGCAAGTGCATTAATATTCACATTATAGGTGTTCTGGAAGGAGAAAAGAGAAAGATGCTGAGAACATATTTGAATAAATAATAGCTGAAAACCTCCCAACCATGAAAAATGAAACAGACATCCAACTCCAGGAATAAAAGAAAGTACCAAACAGGATTAACTCAAAAAGAAACACACCGAGACACACTGTAATTAAAACTGTAAAATTTAAGATCAAGTTGTTATTTAATCACTAAATTATGTCCGATTCTTTTATGACCCCATGGGCTATAGTTCGCCAGGCTCCTCTGACCATGGAATTTTCACAGGAAGAATACTTGAGTAGGTTGTCATTTCCTTCTCCAGGAGATCTTCCCAACCCAGAGATCGATCCCATGCCTCCTGCATTGTCAAGGGAATTCTTTACCACTGAGCCATCTAGGAAGCCCATATAGAGAAAATATTAAAAAGCAACAAGGGAAAAGCAACAAATAACATATAAGGCAACTCCCATAAGGCTATCAGGTGACTTTTCAATAGAAACTTCACAGGCCAGAAGGAGTGGCATGATATATTTAAAGTGATGAAAGAAAAAACTACAATAAAAAATACTGAGCAAGGCTCTCATTCAGATTGGATGAACAGATAGAAAACCAAGCCTAAAAGAGTTGAGTATCACAAACCAGCCTTGAAAGAAATGTAAAAGTAACTTTTCTAAGCAAACAAGAAAAGGCCACAATTAAATACATAAAAATTACAAAATGAAAAAGGGAATTCAGTTCAGTTCAGTCGCTCAGTCGTGTCTGACTCTTTGTGACCCCATGAATCACAGCACGCCAGGCCTCCCTGTCCATCACCAACTCCCGGAGCTCACCCAGACTCACATCCATCGAGTCAGTGATGCCATCCAGCCATCTCATCCTCTGTCATCCCCTTCTCTTCCTGCCCCCAATCCCTCCCAGAATCAGAGTCTTTTCCAATGAGTCAACTCTTCGCATCAGGTGGCCAAAATACTGGAGTTTCAGCTTTAGCATCATTCCCTCCAAAGAAATTCCAGGGCTAATCTCCTTCAGAATGGACTGGTTGGATCTCCTTGCAGTCCAAGGGACTCTCAAGAGTCTTCTCCAATACCACAGTTCAAAAGCATCAATTCTTTGGTGCTCAGCCTTCTTCACAGTCCACCTCTCACATCCATACATGACCACAGGAAAAACCATAGCCTTGACTAGACGAACCTTTGTTGGCAAAGTAATGTCTCTGCTTTTGAATATGCTATCTAGGTTGGTCATAACTTTCCTTCCAAGGAGTAAGTGTCTTTTAATTTCATGGCTGCAGTCACCATCTGCAGTGATTTTGGAGCACCCCCAAAAATAAAGTCTGACACTGTTTCCACTGTTTTCCCATCTATTTCCCATGAAGTGCAATCATACGGTAAAGGTAGAAATCATCTACACACAAGTTACTAGAAATGTTAAAAGCAATATAACAAAATACATTCACAATCAATAGCTAAGGAACATACAAAATAATTAGATGGAAAATATGATACCAAAAACAGTAACTGTGAGGTGGGAGAGCATATGCAGATTTCTTTACAAGCATTTGGAAGTAAGGGATCAGCAACTTTTAACAGTCAAGTATAAAGATATAGATGGCTATAGGAAATGCCCAGGTAAACCACAAACCAAAATTTATGATGGCTATAAACATAAAAAAGAAAAAAGAAATCCAAACATAACACTAAGGATAGTCATCAATTATAAGAGAACAAGGTAAGAATAAAGGGACAAAAAAATCTATAAAAACAATCCCAAAACAATGAACAAAATAGCAAAAGATACACAAGTAAGCATATATTGAAACAGACATCAGATATGAGAAAATATAAACATCTTAATAAATGCATGTTATCCAGATCACAGGATAATGTATAAATATTTGTTCTTTATTTTACTTACATTTATTTGACTCTAGCTCCATAATGAATGTGACTTTTTCTATACTAAATGATTGATAAGTTTGAATAAATAAAGACTTTTATATCACACAGAAACATAAATAATTTAAAGCCAAACTAAGAACTAGATGGATGTTGTAAAATTCAAATACATCAGAAATGTAATAAAAAGTCAATAATACACAAAATATAATTAATCTATGTTCATTTAAAATATTCCAGGCTATTAGAAAGCAAATAAATATGAGTTAATTAATGAGATGCTATGTTTATAATTAACACAAGGCTATATAATTTATTCTTATACTATCCCATTCTGGAATACTTTTTCAAATAGTAACTCTTTTACATTGTTAGCAGGGATATATATTATTATAGCATATCCATAGGCGATTTGACAATATGTATGAAGAGCTTTAAAATGACAGAGAAAAATACTGCTTTAGGAATTCATACACAAGTAGTTTAACATATGTAAAAGACATATATTTTAATTTATGTATTAACTTGGTAATAAGACAGATGTGGAAATTTGGATAATTTCCTTTCTCTTTATCTGAATTTCTTATACAGGAATATATATCACATTTTAATTAATATTTTCCCTTTAAATGCCATAAAAAACATATGTGGAAAATACTTACTTGTAGGCAGCCATGCTTATTTCATCATCACGAATATCCCTTTCCATTTCTATTCTGTTTTGTTTAACTCTGAGTTTGGCTTTTTCAAGATTGTCTATGGCTTCTAGAAGTTCTCCGTGAACTTGTTTGTATATTTCCATTACCTAGAAATAAAAATATGTATGCTAACATAAGCACTTAATGGCTAATTAAAATAATCAGACCACATAAAGATCAGAGAAAGGTTTTAGAGTAGTTCTGATGTAGATTATAAACATTCTTTATATTGATTTTTGTTCCCTATTTAGTCTATTGTTTAGCACAGCAGAGTTTCAGATTCGTATATACCCTGACAGGCATCAATACTAGGGATGTACAAAGTTACTGGAGAAAATAACTTCACTATCCCACTTAATATGACCAAAATAAAATCATTATCTTTTCACCTACAAAAACTAAGACTTTTTATTTGCTCTTGTTGGTCAAATACTTCATTGTAAAAAAATCATACAACACCAACGAAAAAATGAAAAATGAAAAAATCACTTATAATCTTCTCACTCATAAATAGCCATTATTATCTTCATGCAAGGGTCCAAAACATTCCATTTTTATTGTTTTCATTAATTATTAGAGATCATAAACCTCCCTTCTCTCTCTAGCTCTCGCTTCTCTGTCAGACTGAAGGGAAAGGGTGGTTGTAGCTGTCGTGGTTGGAAGGAACGACTGTTCAGAATGTCCTGTTGGGAAGCTACAGGGTGAGGAGAAGAAGGTACTAGGTAGTGAGCAGTCCTTTCACCAGGGGCCAAGTGGTGGATCAACACGAAGCAGTATACTCCTAAATAAAGCAACAATTTTCATTAATATCAGTTTTATTTCATTGTATTAGTTTCATTGTGAAAGGAACATTTAACATGATTGTCTGTCCTTTAACAAATTTTCCAGTGTACAAGATCCCCTGGAGAAGGAAATGGCAACCCACTCCAGTATTCCTGCCTGGGAAATCCCATACAGAGGAGCCTGGTAGGCTACAGTCCATGGTGGCACAGAGTCCAACAACAAAGTGTACAACGCAGTAAACTGTAGGCATTGTGATGTGCAGCAGACCTCTAGAACTTACTCATCTTGCGTAACTAAATCTTCATATCCACTGAAAGACAGCTCTCCATCTCCCCTCAAGTCCCTACCAATCAACCTCTCTGCTTCTACAAAGGTAACTATTATAGATATCTTATACAAGTGGAATCATGCAGTATTCATCTGTGACCTCTTTAGTACTTAGCATAATAATGCTCTCCAGGTTCATCCATGTTGTCACATATGGCAGTTTTCCTTCTTTTTTTTAAGGCTGAATCATATTCTGCTGCATGCATACATCACATACATTTTAGAATTAGCTTGTCAAGCTCCACAAAGAGACCTGTTGAGATTTTGTGACTGCATTCAATTTACAGAGCATTTTGGAGAGAATGTTACAAAACTTAGCATTTTAAGGCATTAACATCATTTATTGATATAGCACTTCTCAAACTCTCAGAAATATTCATAGTTTTCTTAATAGAGGCTGGGCATGTCATTTGTTACATTTATTCTAGATATTTTATATTTTATGCTCTAATGAATGCTATTTTTAAGTAAACTTTTTTTTCAGATTTGTTTCTGGTATATAGGAACATATGGATTTAAAAATTTACCTTTGTATTCAACTGTAATTCATCTGTGGACTTGTTTAAAGTTCATGTATACATAATTACATAATCTGTACAGCAAAGGAAACCATCAACAAAACAAAAAGACAACCTACCCAATAGGAGAAGGTATTTGCAAATCATATATTCAATATGAGGTTAATATCCAAATATATAAAGAACTTATACATCTCAACAGCAAAAAAACCAAACAACTCAATTTAAAAATGGGCAAAGGGGATAAACAATAAGTCCTACTGTATAGCACAAGGAACTATATTCAATATTCTGTGATAAGCTGTAATGGAAAAGAATAAAAAAAAGAATATATATGTATGTACACATTAACTGCATCATTTTGATGTACAGCAGAAATTAATACAACATTGTAAATCAACCATAATTTTTAAAAATGGCAAAAGGGCTGAACAGACTTCTTTGGGGGGTCCTGTCGTCTTGTTACATGCTTTTTTAAATTCTTATTAGGGTATAATTGATTTACAATGTTGCATGAGTTTCAGGTGGACAGCAGTAAACATTTTTCAGAAGAAGATATACAGATGACCAATAGGCACATACATGAAAAAGTGTTCAACATTACTAACTATTATGGAAATGAAAAAATTAACACAGTGATATTTTACCTCATGACCATGATGATGGTTATTATATATACAAAAAAAAAAAAGATGAAATAACATGTGTTGAGAGAATGTGGAGAAAAGAGAACTCTGTGAACTGTTAGTGGGAATGTAAATTAGTGCAGCCACTATGGAAAACAGTAGGGAGACACCTCAAATAATTAAGAAGAGGACTAGGATATGACCAGCTAGTCCACTTTGGGGTATTAACCCAAGTTATGTGAAAACACTAATTTGAAAAGATATATGCACCCTTGTGTTCACTGCACCACTATTTATAATAGCCACACAATCGAAGATTCCATCAAGGAATGAATGCATAAAGAGATGTGGTATATAGAATGAATACTTGTTGCTGTTGTTCAGTCGCTAAGTCATATCTGACTCTTTGCAACATGAACTGCAGCACACCAGGCTTCCCTGTCCTGAAGGGACTATCTCCCTGAGTTTGCTCAAACTCATGTCCATTGAGTTAGTGATGCCATCTAACCATCTCATCCTCTGTCACCCCCTTCTCCTCTTGCCCTCAATCTTTCCCAACATCAGGATCATTTCTAATGAGTTGGTTCCTTGCATTAGGTGGCCAAAGTACTGGAACTTCAGCTGCATTACCAGTCCTTCCAAAGAATATTCAGGGTTGATTTCCTTTAGGATTGACTGGTTTGAAAGCATACTACTCAATCACAAAAAAAAGAAAGAAATCTTGCCATTTGTGACAACATGGAAGACCTTGAGGGTATTATGCTAAGAGAAATAAGTCACATGGAGAAAAGACAAATATCATATGATTTAGCTCATATGCAGAATATAAAAAACAAACAAAAATATTCAAATAAGTGAACAAACCAAACCAAAACAAACATGTAGGTACAGACAACAGAGAGAAAGGGGAGGCAAAATGGGCAAAATGTGTTAACTATATGATGATGGATGAAATACATCATGTTTAAGAGAAAAAAAAGAGAAGGCACAAATAAATATCAGGAATGAAAAAGGAGACCACTACATATCCCCAGTGGCTAAGTAATAAAGAATCTGCCTGCAATGCAGTAGACTTGCAGGAGACATGGGTTCTATCCCTGGATCAGAAAGATTCCCTAGAGTAGGAAATGGCATCCCACTCCAGTATTCTTGCCTGCAAAATCCCATGGACATAGAAGCCTGGCGGGCTGAAGTCCATAGGGTCACAAAACAGTCAGACACGACTGAGCAACTAAACAACAACATGTTCTATAGACTTATAGGAAAGAAAATAGGCTTCCCTGGTAACTCAGCTGATAAAGAATCCGCCTGCAATGCAGGAGACTCCAGTTCGATTCCTGCGTTGGGAAGTACTCCTGGAGAAGGATAGGCTACCCACTGCAGTATTCTTGGGCTTCCCTGGTGGCTCAGATGGTTAAGAATCTGCCTGCAATGCAGGAGACCTGGGTTTGATCCCTGAGTTAGGAAGATCCCCTGGAGGAGGGCATGGCAACCCACTCCGGCATTTGCAACTGGAGAATCCTCATGGACAAAGGGGCCTGGTGGGCTACAGTCCATGGGGTTGCAAAGAGCCAGACAGAAGTGAAGAATTAAGCACAGTACAGCATAGGAAACAAAAGAATACTAAGAAAGTCTCTGTTCCAAAAAAGTGCAAAATTTTGATGAAATGGACATAATCTTATAAAACTAGAAATAACCAAAATGGACACAGGAATAAATAGAATATCTAAAGAGTCTTATTGAGGAAATTGAATTTGTAATTAAAAACCTTTCCAAAACAAACAAAAAACAAAACTGGAAAACTTTAGCTAGATGCCATAAATAATCTTAGTCTTTTGCAAACTCTTCCAGATAGTAGAGAAAGAAGAAATACTCCCAAGTTACCTTTAAATCTGCTGCTGCTGCTGCTAAGTCACTTCAGTCATGTCTGACTCTGTGCGACCCCATAGATGGCAGCCCACCAGGCTCCCCCGTCCCTGGGATTCTCCAGGCAAGAACACTGGAGTGGGTTGCCATTTCCTTCTCCAATGCATGAAAGTAAAAAGTGAAAGTGAAGTCGCTCAGTCGTGTCGGACCCTCAGCGACCCCATGGACTGCAGCCTACCAGGCTCCTCCATCCATGGGATTTTCCAGGCAAGAGTACTGGAGTGGGGTGCCATTGCCTTCTCCTAGCAAACCCTTAAAAACAAAACCTGACAAGGACAGTATTAAACAATTATACTATTTTCTTATTCATGAACTTAGACTTAATCCCCTAGCAAATAATTAGCAAATCAAATCTAGCAACATCTTGAGTAAGATGTAACATCTTCCTGAATATAAAAAAAAATTTTTTAATGCTTCCCCTTTGAAACCTGGACTGTGACAATGATGCAAAATATTACCACTTACAGTCAGCAATGCAGGAGACCTGGGTTCAATCCCTGTCAGGAAGATTCCCTGCAGAAGGACATGGCTACCCACTCCAATATTCTTGCCTGGAGAATTCCACAGACATAGGATTCTGGAGGGCATGGGGTCCCAAAGAGGCATACACAACTGAGCAATTAATACTTCACTTCAGTCACTGGAGATCTTGGCCAAGAAAGGGCCAAGCCTTATTAAAAGCAATACAGTAAAATGTATACAGATTATGAACAGAAAGAAATAAAACTGTACTTGAGTTGAGTGAGTGAGTGAGAGTTGTTCAACGTGTCTGCCTCTTTGCGGCCCCATGGACTATAGCCCACAGGGCTACTCTGTCCATGGGATTCTCGAGAATGCTGGAGTGGGTTGCCATGCCCTTCTCCAGGGGATGATCCTGACCTAGAGATCAAACCCGGGTCTCCCACACTGCAGTCAAATTCTTTATCATCTGAGCCAACAGGGAGGCAAAACTGTTCTTCAGTTCAGTTCAGTCAATCAATCGTGTCTGACTCTTTGCTACCCCATGGACTGCAGGACGCCAGGCTTCCCTATTCATCACCAACTCCCGGAGTTTACTCAAACTCATGTCCATTGAGTCAGTAATGGCATCCAACCATCTCATCCTCTGTCATCCCCTTCTCCTCCTGCCCTCAATCTTTCCCAGCATCAGGGTCTTTTCTAATGAGTACGTTCTTTGCATCAGGTGGCCAAAGTGTTGGAGCTTCATCTTCAGCATCACTCCATCCAAAGAATATTCAGGGTTGGAAGATTCAGGATTTAGGATGGACTGCTTGGATATACTTGCCGTCCAAGGGACTCTCAAGAGTCTCCTCCAACACCACAGTTCAAAAGCATCAATTATTTGGTGCTCAGCTTTTTTATACTCCAGTTCTCACATCCATACATGACTGCTGGAAAAACCATACCTTTGACTAGATGGACCTTTGTAGGCAAAGTAATATCTCTGGTTTTTAATATGCTGTCTAGGATAGTCATTTCTTTTCTCTCAAGGAGCAAGCATCTTTTAATTTCACAGCTGCAGTCATCATCTGCAGTGATTTTGGAGCCCAGGACAGTAAAGTCAGTCACTGTTTCCATTGTTTCCCCATCTATTTGCCATGAAGTGATGGGATTGGATGCCATGATATTAGTTTTTTGAATGTTGAGTTTTAAGCCAGCTTTTTCACTTTCCTCTTTCACTTTCATCAAGAGGCACTTTAGTTCCTTGTTCCTTTCTGCCATAAGGGTGGTGTCATCTGCATATCTGAGGTTACTGATATTTTTCCTGGCAATCTTGATTCCAGCTTGTGCTTCATCCAGTCTGGCAATTTGCATGATGTACTCTGCTTATATGTTAAATAAAGAGTGTGACAATATAAAGCCTGGACGTATTCCTTTCCCAATTTGGAACCAGTTCGTTGTTCTACATCCAGTTTTAACGGTTGCTTCTTGACCTGCATACGGACTTCTCTGGAGGCAGGTAAGGTGATCTGGTATTCCCATCTCTTGAAGAATTTTCCACAGTTTGTTGTGATCTAGACAGTCAAAGGCTTTGGCGTAGTCAATAAAGCAGAAGTAGATATTTTTCTGGAATTCTCCTGTTTTTCTATTATCCAATGGATGTTGGCAATTTGACTCTGGTACCTCTGCCTTTTCTAAATCCAGCATGAACATCTAGAAGTTCTCTGTTCACGTACTGTTGAAGCCAGGCTTGGAGAATTTTGAGTATTACTTTGCTAGCCTGTGAGATGAGTGTAATTGTGTGGTAGTTTGAACATTCTTTGGCATTGCCTTTCTTTGGGTTGGATGAGAAAACTGACCTATTCCAGTCCTGTAGCCACTGATGAGTTTTCCAAATTTGCTGGCATATTGTATATGGCACTTTAACAGCATCATCTTTTAATGATTTTAAATACCTCAACTGGAATTTGATTACCTCCACTAGCTTTGTTCATAGTGATGCTTCCTACGGCCCACTTGACTTTGCATTCCAGGATATCTGGCTCTAGGTGAGTGATCACACCTTCATGGTTTTTTGGGTCATGAAGATCTTTGTTGTATACTTCTGTGTATTCTTGCCACCTCTTCTAAATATCTTCTGCTTCTGTTAGGTCCATATCATTTCTGTCTTTTATCGTGCTCATCTTTGCATGAAATGTTCCCTTGGTATCTCTAATTTTCTTGAAGAGTTCTCAAGTCTTTCCCATTCTATTGTTTTCTTCTATTTCTTTGCACTGACCACTGAGGAAGTCTTTCTTATCTCTCCTTGCTATTCTTTGGAATTTTGCATTCAGATGGGTATATCTTTCCTTTTCGCCTTTGCCTTTAGCTGTCTCTTCTTTTCTTTTTGTAAGCCCTCCTCAGACAACCATTTTGCCTCTTTGCATTTCTTTTTCTTGCAGATGGTTTTGATCACTGCCTACTATACAATGTCACAAAACTCTGGCCATATTTCTTAAGGCACTCTGTCAGATCTAATCCCTTGAATCTGTTTGTCACTTTCACTGTATAATCCTAAGTAATTTGATATATGTCATACCTGAATGGTCTAGTGGTTTTCCCTACTTCCTTCAATTGAAGTCTGAATTTGGCAATAAGGAGTTCATGGTCTGTGCCACAGTCAGCTCCCGGTCTTGTTTTTGCTGACTGTATATAGCTTCTCCATCTTCGACTACAAAGAATATAATCAATCTGATTTTGGTATTAACCATCTGGTGATGTCTATGTGTAGATTCCTGTCTTGTGTCGTTGGAAGAGGGTCTTTGCTATGACCAGTGCGTTCTCTTGGCAAAACTCTGTCAGCCTTTACCCTGCTTCATTTTGTACTCCAAGGCCAAACTTGCCTGTTACTCCAGGTACCTCTTGACTTCCTACTTTTGCATTCCAGTTCACTATGATGATAAGGGCATCTTTTTTGGTGTTAGTTCTAGAAAGTCCTATAAGTCATCAGAGAACAGTTTAAATTCAGGTTCTTTGGCATTAGTGGTTGGGGCATAGACTTGGATTACTGTGATATTGAATGGCTTGCCTTGGAAACGAACAGAGATCATTCTGTCATTTTTGAGCCTGCACTCAAGTACAGTATTTAGGACTCTTCTGTTGACTATGAGGGCTACTCTATTTCTTCTAAGGGATTCTTGCCCACAGGGGTAGATATAATAGTCATCTGAGTTAAATTCACCCATTCCAGTCCATTTTAGTTCACTGATTCCTAAAATGTTGATGTTCACTCTTGCCATCTCCTGTTTGACCACTTCCAATTTACCTTGATTCATGGACCTAACAGTCCAGGTTCCTATGCAATAGTGTTATTTATGTTCACATTAATTTTTAGAATAGCACAGATTTTAGTAAACTCTACAAGATTTTCCTTTAGGCACAGGAATGCAGGGCTATACACTCAAGCAGAGAGCAAGGATTATACCAAGATGATGAGATAAGCAAAAACAGAGCTCAGGAAATTTACACCATGAAAGGAAGAAAAGCAAGAAATAACTCCCTGTATCCAATCTGTCCTGTTGGTATTGCTGGGGTGATCTCAGGTTCGGGAGTTTTGCTTATATCATATGAGGCAAATTCATATGGAAAGCTCCTTGGCTGGCTCATTGTGGGAGTGGTTCAGCTGTCCCACATGCATACTCTCTATATTGATGTTAACAATATTTCTGTGGCTCCACTGTGTTATGTGACTAAGCTGCTTGTAGAATCTGAAAGTCACCTTAAGCCACTGAGGTTGGTTTGCAATGTACTGAGGCTCAAGCACATTGACAAGAGGTCTTGCATTATTTAAGTAGCTGGGTTACTTCAGCAGGCCTCTAGTTAAGGTCTCAGTCAAGACAGCAGAGTAAAACAGAAAAATCAAAGCTTTATTACAAACAAAACTCTATCTTACACTTCCCCGAGCCCCTAGCAATCTAATTTGCTTTCTGTCTTTATGGATTTACCTATTCTGGATATTTCAGGTAAATGAAATCATATAATATGTGATCTTTTGTGTCTGGCTTATTTATTTAGCATAATGTTTTGAAGTTTATCCATGTTGTGATCTGTACCAGTATTTCATTCTTTTTATGACTGACTACTACTCCATGGTATGGTTGTATCACATTTTGTTTAGTCATACATCAATTGATGGGCACTGGAATGATTTTGCTTTTTGTCTATTGTAGACAGTGCTGTTAAGCACATTTCTGCACAAGGTTTTGTTTTTTAACATCAGTTTTCAATTCTTTAGGGGTATATATCTTGGCTTGGAGTTGCTAAAGCATATGTTAACTCTGTTTTACTTTTTTAGGAAACACCAAGCTGTTTTCTACAGTGGCTGCACCATTTTACGTTCAGCAAAGTACAATGGTTCGAGTTTCTCTACATCCTCACCCAAACTGGTTATTTTACACTCTATTTTTAATCGCATCCTAATGGGCATGAGTAGTTACATCATTGTAGTTTTGGTTTGAATTTTCCTGATGGCTAATGATGTTGAGCATCTGTCACTTCATGTGTTTGCTGCTCATTTCTGTCTTTCAGAGATACATCTACTTCAGTCTTTTGTCCATTTTAAAATGGGGTGTTTATCTTTTTTAGTTGTTGAAATATAAAAGTTCTTCATATATTCTGGGTACTACATGTTTTTAAGATGTCAGTAGTACCCAAAGCTATCTTCAGATGAAATGCAACCTCTGATGAAGTCTCAAAGAGCTCTTTGCAGAAATGGAAAAGCCTATTTTAACATTCATATGAAATTGCAGGGGGAGTCCTCAGGTAGCCAGAACAGTCTTGAAAAGGAAGGGCACCTTAGAGAACTCACACTTTCTGATTTTAAAACTTACTACAAATCTGTAGGAAGATATATTAATATAGAATTAGTATATATTAATATAACTATATAATTAGTATATATTAGTACAAAATTAATATATAATTAGTATATACATTAAAATAAAATTATATATAATTTGCAATATTTTCTCTCATTCTGTAGGTTGTTTTTTTACCCTTTTGATAGTGTACTTAGCTGTACAAAAGGTTTTAATTTTGATGAAGTCCAGTTTCTCTAATGTTGCTTATGCTTTTAGTGTCATATCTAAATCCATTCTCAAATTCTAGGTCATAAAGATTTATCCACAAGTTTCCTTTTAAGAGTTTTATAGTTTTAGTTGTTATGTGTAAAGTTCTGATCTATTTTAAATTAATTTTTGTATGTGCTAGGAAGCAGAGGTCCAACTTTACTCTTTGAATGCATGTGGATATCCAATGTCCCAATACCATGTATTGAAGAGACTACTCATTTCAACAAACGGTCTTGGCACCCTTGTCAAAATCAACTAACCACAGATATATTGGTTTATTTCTAGAGTCTCAACACTACTCCACTGAACTACTTTCCTGTATTTATTAAATGATACTCATTTTTGCTTCTTAAAGCTTTGTAGTTAGTTTTGAAATCAGAAGCAGTGAATTCTCTAAGGTGTCCTTCCTTTTCAAGACTGTTTTGGCTATTTGCGACCTCCTACAACTTCAAATGAATGTTAGAATAGGCTTTCCCATTTCTGCAAAAAGCTCTTTGAGACTGTCAGAAACTCCATTTAATCTGAAGATAGCTATGGGTACTGCTGACATCTAAACAATATTAAGTCAAATCTGTGAACATGGGTTACTTTTCTGTTCATTTAAGTCTAATTTAATTGATTTCAGCAAAATATTATAGTTTTTAGTGAACAAGTCTTTCAGCTTATTGGTTAAATTTATTCATACTTTATCAAAGAAAACTTTTCTTATTTATTTATTTATTATTATTATTTTTTTTTTTTTTTACTTTACAATATTGTATTGGTTTTGCCATACATCAACATGAATCCACCACGGGTGTACATGTGTTCCCCATCCTGAACCCCCCTCCCACCTCCCTCCCTATCCCATCCCTCTGGGTCATCCCAGTGCACCAGCCCCAGGCTTCCTGTATCCTGCATTGAACCTGGACTGGCGATTCGTTTCTTATATGATATTATACATGTTTTAATGCCATTCTCCCAAATCATCCCCCCATTCCCTCTCCCACAGAGTCCAAAAGACTGTTCTATACATCTGTGTCTCTTTTGCTGTCTCACATACAGGGTTGTCGTTACCATCTTTCTAAATTCCATATATATATGTTAGTATACTGTATTGGTATTTTTCTTTCTGGCTTACTTCACTCTGTATAAATAGGCTCCAGTTTCATCCACCTCATTAGAACTGATTCAAATGTATTCTTTTTAATGGCTGAGTAATACTCCATTGTGTATATGTACCACAGCTTTTTTATCCATTCATCTGCTGATGGACATCTAGGTTGCTTCCATGTCCTGGCTATTATAAACAGTGCTTTCTTAATTTCATTTTTGTATTGTTCACAACTAGTATATGAAAATACAACTGAGTTTTGTATTGAACTTGAATCTACAACTTTGTTAAACTTGTTTTTACTCTATAGTTTGTTTTGTGAATTTTTCACAATTTTTTATATAGAAGAATGTGTCTTCTGCAAATAATTTTACTTCTTTTCCAGCCTAGATCTTTTTATTTATTTTTCTTGCCTATCTGCTTTATTAAAAGATCATTTATTTAAATGTTAATCTCATCCAAAAAGATAAAAAACTTCACAAAACGCCTAGAATAATATCTGATCAAAACCTGAGTATCCTGGCCCAGTCAAGTTTACAGAAAATATTAACCATCAGAGCCCCACTGATAAGCTCTACACAAAGGTTACTATTTTCTTGATCTGCCAGAATACATTTTTAAATTTTCCTCCCATTCACCATATGGTCAATACTGAATTTAGATTGATTATATTCTTTGCAGCCAAAGATGGAGAAACTCTATAGTCAGCAAAAACAAGATTGGGAGCTTACTGTGGCTCACATCATGAACTTCTAATTGCAAAGTTCAGACTTAAATTGAAGAAAGCAGGGAAAACCACTAGACCATTCAGGTATGACATATATCAAAACAGTTAGGATAATACAGTGAAACTGACAAATAGATTCAAGGGATTAGATCTGATAGACAGAGTACCTGAAGAACTATGGCCAGAGGTTCATGACACTATATAGGAGTCAGTGAACAAGACCATCTGCAAGAAAAAGAAATACAAAAAGGCAAAATGGTTGTCTGAAGAGGCCTTAAAAATAGCTGAGAAAAGAAGAGACATGAAGGACAAAGGAGGAAAGTAAAGATATACCCATCTGAATGCGAAATTCCAAAGAATAGCAAGGAGAGATAAAAAAGACTTCCTCAACGGTCAGTGCAAAGAAATAGAGGAAAACAATAGAATGGGAAAGACTAGAGAACTCTTCAAGAAAATTAGAGATACCAAGGGAACATTTCATGCAAAGATGAGCACCATAAAGGACAGAAATGGTATGGCCCTAACAGAAGCAGATGATATTTAGAAGAGGTGGCAAGAATACACAGAAGTGTACAACAAAGATCTTCATAACACAGAAAGCCATGAAGGTGTGATCACTCACCTAGAGCCAGATATTCTGGAATGCAAAGTCAAGTGGGCCGTAGGAAGCATCACCATGAACAAAGCTAGTGGAGGTGACTGAATTCCAGTTGAGCTATTTCAAATCTGAAAAGATGCTGCGACAGTGCTGCACTCAGTATTGCCAGCAAATTTGGAAAACTCATCAGTGGTCACAAGACTGGAGAAGGTCAGCTTTCATTCCAGTCCCAAAGAAGGGCAATGCCAAAGAATGTCCAAACTACCACACAATTTCAGTTATCTCACACACTAGCAAAGTAATGCTCAAAATTCTCCAAGAGAAGCTTCAACAGTATGTGAATGGAGAACTTCCAGATGTTCAAGCTGAATTTAGAAAAAGCAGAGGAACCAGAGATCAAATTCTCAACATCCGCTGGATCATAAGAAAAGCAAGAGAATTCCAGAAAAACATCTACTTCTGCTTCATTGATTATGCCAAAGCCTTTGACTGCCTAGATCACAAAAATCTGTGGAAAATTCTTCAAGCGATCGGAATACCAG
The DNA here is from genome assembly GCF_029407905.1 of Bubalus kerabau. NCBI lineage: Eukaryota > Metazoa > Chordata > Mammalia > Artiodactyla > Bovidae > Bubalus > Bubalus kerabau. Next base: position 26,994,813 of record NC_073644.1, on the reverse strand, counting down.
ATCACCTTACCTGCCTCCTGAGAAATCTGTATGCAGGTCAAAAAGCAACAGTTATAACTGGACATGAAACAAAGAACTGGTTCCAAATTGGGAACGGAGTATGTCAAAGCTGTATACTGTCACCCTGCTTATTTAACTTATATGCAGAGTACATCGAGCAAAATGCTGGGCTGGATGAAGCACAAGCTGGAATCAAGATTGCCAGGAGAAATATCAATAACCTCAGATTTGCAGATGACACTACCCTTATGGCAGAAAGTGAAGAGGAATTAAAGAGCCTCTTGATGAAAGTGAAAGAGAAGTTTGAAAAAGTTGGCTTAAAAGTCAACTTTCAAAAAACTAAGATCATGGCATCCAGTGCCATCACTTCATGGCAAATAGATGGGGAAACAATGGAAACAGTGACTGACTTTATTTTCTTGGGCTCCAAAATCACTGCAGATGATGACTGCAGCCATGAAATTAAAAGACGCTTGCTCCTTGGAAGAAAAGCAATGACCATCCTAGACAGCATATTAAAAAGCAGAGACCGTACTTTGTAAACAAAGGTCCATTTAGTCAAAGTTATGGTTTTTCCATTAGCCATGTATGGATGTGTGAATGTTGGACCATAAAGAAATCTGAGCGCTGAAGAATTGATGCTTTTGAACCGTGGTGTTGGAGGAGACTCTTGAGAGTCCCTTGGACTGCAAGGAGATCCAAGCAGTCAGTCCTCAAGGAAATTAGTCCTGAATATTTATTGGAAGGACTGATGCTGAAGCTAAAACTCCAATACTTTGGCCACCTGATGCGAAGAACTGACTCATTGGAAAAGATCCTGATTCTGGAAAAGTTTGAAGGTGGGAGGAGAAGGTGACAACAGAGGATGAGATGGTTGATGGCATCATCGACTCAATGGACATGAGTTTAAGTGAGCTCCGGGAGTTCACGACAGACAGGGAAGCCTGGTGTGCTGTAGTCCATGGGGTCGCAAAGAGTTGGACACGACTCTTTGAGTGAACTGAACTGAACCCTTTCACAAGTGTGATCTTCAACAACTGTGCTTTCCCTCCCTAGGCAATATCTATGTCCACTATCAGGGAGAAACACACTAAAATTACTTGAGGGATACCAATTCACACACCTATTGACAAAATGTAAAGTATCACAACACAACCTTGACAAAAATGTAAGGTGTAACAGTTAGGATTGGGTTTGTCTGTAGGAGAAAGAAGTCAAATGAACAAGACTGCAGTTTCTTTTTCTCCCCCAGAAATGGATACAGGGCCCCGTCTGCCTTTCTATTCAGCCATCGTGGATACCGGCCTCCATTCTCAAGGCTGCCCTGTGCTATAAAACGTGCGTCAGGACCGCAGCTGTCATATCGGGCTTGCTGCAAGTTTACAAAACGGCTGAATACAAAAGGCTGTGGCTTCTGAGCCAGTCCATTTCAAAAAGCTTTCCCAGAAAAACCCCGTATAACTGCTACATACATCTCATTAGAAGTATCATGAGTAAAGGCAAATTGAGAAATGACCTTTACCCTGAAACATTGCCATCCAACTAAAGGGGGCTACTTGTTGTTTTTTGTTCAGTCACTTAGTTGTTTCCAGCTTTTTGCGACCCCATGGACTGCAGCATGTCAGGCTTCTCTGTCCAGTATTAAATAAGGGGTCTATTATGATGGAAAAAAGGACACTGCTAGAACCCTTGTTCACAGTAGATAAATGGGACATCTCCAGCACTGCTACTACTTTAAGAATATAAACTGTCAAAGACACTCTGGAGAGCAGTGTGATTTTAACTAATGAAGTTGAAAGTGTATATAGCCCAGGACTCAATAAATACTCCACTAGATATGTAGCCAAGAAAAATTCACATGCACAAAAAGAGGAACATGATCAGGGCTCCTTATTGTTTATAGTCAAATCAGCACTGTGGCTAAATATGGGAAATAACACACAAGACCAGAGATATCTATTTGGTGGAATTGGAAAGTAAAATGAATGGACTAAATCTGTGTATATCAATAGCAGCTGGAGCTCCAGAGTAACGTCAGATTAAAAAATAAATAGCTCAGCTGGTAAAGAATCCACCTGCAATGTAGGAGACACTGGCTTGATTCCTGGGTCGGGAAGATCCTCTGGAGAAAGGATAGATTACCCACTCCAGTATTCTCAGGCTTCTCTGGTGGCTCAGATGGTAAAGAATCCGCCTGCAACATGGGAGACCTGGGTTTGATCCCTGGGTTGGGAAGGTTCCGTGTAGAAGGGCATGGCAACCTACTCCAGTATTCACACCAAGAGAATTCCCTTGGACAGAGGAGCCTGGCAGGCTATACCCTGCCAGTAGGAGGAGCCTGGTAGACTACAGTCCATGGGGTCACAGAGAGTCATACACGACTGAACGATTAAGCACATAGCAAACAAAAAACATTACAGAAAGTTACAGAATGTTTGATAAACAGTATGTAGTGTATATAAGATGTATATGTGTGTATAAAATTGTTCAAATTTTGACTGGAAACAGAAGTTCAAGATGAGGTTATCTTTTGGAGAATGATGAAGGAAAATGGAACAAATATAGGAGACATTTAATGACTTAATTTACTAACTTTAAATGATCAAAAACAAACATGATACAAAATTAAATTTTTCCATTTAGTGGTCATAATAAATAATTTATTTTTCTGTGATATGATCCCGCAAGAGGAGATTAAATGTTAATCATTAAAAAGACTTTACATGTCGGTTATATGTTTTCATCAGGAATGAAGTTTACTGATATAGTATACTTACATTCTTTCTCAGTTCAATTTATAGCTTCAAATTATACCATACTGTTTAACATTTCCAAAATCATATTAGTAGACTGGCTAAATACAATTAATATTTTTAAGTTTAAACTTAAGGTAAGAAGACACACTTTAAATGAATATCAATCAACTGTATTGATTGATAACTTCTTTAAAAGATTAATAGTAGGCCAATTTTCAATGAGAATGAAACCTTTCAACGTATGTTAACTTCTTAGAGCTGAAATTCTTATAATTAATAAACAATCTGTAAAATGTACAGCCATTCCTTTATTCACTTACCTCAAATTTTTTCTTGTAATATTCCCTCAGAGATGTAAGTTCGTGGTCTCTCTTTGTAAGCAGTAGAGGGTGCTGTTTAATCATATAGTCTATGTCTGCTTTAAGCTTTGCATTAGTTTCTGCTAATTTCTCCTTTTGCTCTTCCAGATGTTTTCGTTGACGAGTTTTATCTTCAAAGTGCCATCGTAATTCTATTATATCTCTCAAATAGGCCTCATGTTCTAGACATACGGTGAAAGGACAAAAAGAAAATCTAAATTTAAAACAAAAGCTCCAGAAAGACATCTTTGTTTGATAGTAGATATGAAATATGAATATAAAAAAGCAGAGGCATTACTTTGCCAACAAAGGTCCGTCTAGTCAAGGCTATGGTTTTTCCAGTAGCCATGTATGGAAGTGAGAGTTGGACTATAAAGAAAGCTGAGCGCCAAAGAATTGATGCTTTTGAACTATGGTGTTGGAGAAGACTTTTGAGAGTCTCTTGGACTGCAAGGAGATTCAACCAGTCCATCCTAAAGGAAATCAGTCCTTAATGTTCATTGGAAGGGTTGATGTTAAAGCTGAAACTCCAATACTTGGAGTTAAAGCCGATGTTAAAGCTGAAACTCCAATACTTGGCCACCTGATGTGAAGAACTGACTCATTTGAAAAGACCCTGATGCTAGGAAAGATTGAAGGAAGGAGGAGAAGGGGACCATAGAGGATGAGATGGTTGGATGGCATCACCAACTCAATGGACATGAGTTTGAGTAAACTCCGGGAGTTGGTGATGGACAGGGAGGATTGGCATGCCATGGGGTTGCAAAAAGTCGGACATGACTGAACAACTGAACTGAACTGATGAAATATTTTAGTTTCAGAAATTACTTGGTTTTTTTTTTTATTTTTATGTTTTAACCATGCCATGTGGCATGCAGGATCCTAGCTCCCCGATCACGGCTGGAACCCATGCTCCCTGCAGTGGAATTGCAGAGTCTAAACTCCTGGGCAGCCTGGGAAGTTCTTAAATTATTTTAGTATTCCTTCATTCACCATCAAAGGGATTAAACTACAAAAATTACTTGAAATTATAAAAATAATAACTCATAAAAATCAATATTAATATAAGAAATAATGTTTATCCACAAAAATAAATCTTATAGTGAAATCAGAATGATCTCACACAGCAAAATTAAGACAAACAAAAATGCACAGATCTAGTGACAGACCTAATAACACGAGTATAGCACGGCCTATAGGAAGAAATGACAAAACGTTCTCAAACAATAGAAATGGGAATTTGAATAAATGGATAAAAAACTTTTGTTCCATATAAAAATATCTGAAATGGTACATATGGAAATTTCTTTTAAATAAAATAGAAACAAATTATAAATTAAGTTAAATGTCAATTAACAGACTAGGACAATTTTAGAGAAACTATATAAAAGATTTCCTCATTATATCATTAAGTTTCTAAGGTTACCCTAACGTTGAACTCTTGGAATAACTTCAGTTGGCTAGCTTGGGGATCTTTTCATCTTTTTTAAAATAAACTTCTTGGTGGGTTTTGATGTCATATTTACTGAGGATACTTTGCATTTATGCTCATGATTTTGGTCTGTAATTTTGCATATTTGTACTGTATTCATCTAATTTGCTTTACAATTTATGTTAGCATCTTGCATCTGTTGTAGTTTCTTTTATTTCTGTTCTCTATGATTTTGTGGAAGTTTGAAATTGCATGTAAAGTTTTATTGCCCTAGTATGTATGCATGTGTGTATTTTGCAAGAAAAGATTTTTATTTATTAAGTCAATATCTTTCCTTTAATGGCTATATGTATATTTTGGCTATCTATTCATCAGTCCATTTTTTTCTGTGAATTTATCCAGTTCATCAAGGTTTCAATAATACTCTAAGGCATTTGTTCTGTATATCTTCCTTATTATTAATCACTGCTCCATTTTTAGATACCATCTGCATTTCTAATTGGATTTACTCATATATTTTCTCTGTGTTCTTCATTAATCTTGCCATTGGTATTCCATTATTTCCTTTATTATTATTCTTTTATTGATCTAACAGTTAGCTCTGTATATCTTCAGAATTATATATATATTTCATTATTTAACCATTTTGTTATTGGCTTTCTGTTTTTTCTTTGTATTTATTTTGCTTTTATTTTTCTAGTCATGTATTTCAATAATTTTTATATCATCTTCTTTCCCAAATATGATAAAAGCTATTGACTTTCCTTTAAATAGTAATTTAGCTTTCTTCATTTATGTGAAAATAATTTAAGTAAGTTTTAATGATACAGTTCTAAGTGTTTTCTAATTTCTTATATTTGTGAAATGTTTGACACCATTCCCTTTTAATTTTATCCTAATTAGACAGTAGTATTTTTGTTTTAAAAAGTCAGTCACCATCCCATTAAGTATTATCATCATTATCTCTGTAATTATCTTCTATTAGATATTCATCATCCTTTTTCATGTTATACTCTATGTCTTTAAATATTTAATTCATATTTTCCTTCTCCTTGTGTACCTTTGATACATTTCATGCAAATTTTTCTAGATTTATATTTATTACTTTTCTGTTCCTTAGTCTAACAGACCATTTAACCAGTTATTGAGTCTTTAATTTCAAGTAATAGATTTTTAATTTCTAGTAAGTCTTTTTTATTCCCATTTTTCTTTCTTTTAAAAATAGCCTCTTAGTCCTCACTTTTATTTTCAGACTTCTCTTTTTATTTCATAAAACATATTCTCAGTTGCTAAGTCATGTTCAACTCTCTGCAACACCATAGACTGTAGCCTGCCAGGCTCCTTTGTCCATGGGATTTTTCCAGGCAAGAATACTGGAGTTGGTTGCCATTTCCTCCTCCAAGGGATCTTCCCAATCCAGGGATTGAGTCTCGGTATCCTGCATTGGCAGGAGGATTCTTACCATGAGCCACCAGGGAAGCCCATTAAATAAAATCATTTTATAATGTCATGTGCAATCCAATATCTGAAAATTTTTTGAGTAAGATTACGCTGTCTGTTTCTACTAACTCACACTTACCGAATCTGTATTCTTGTGTTTTATGATACTTGATATTGGGCTATTTCTTATCTTGAGACTCTGAGACAGTTCCCTGATGCCTAGATTGAATTTTCAGTCTTTCAGAAAAGAACATCTGTCTTTGTTCCTGAAAATGCCTAGCTTTACCACCACCTCATGGACACGACTGAGCGTCTTCACTTTCACTTTTCACTTTCATGCAATGGGGAAGGAAATGGCAACCCACTCCAGTGTTCTTGCCTGGAGAATCCCAGGGACGGGGGAGCCTGGTGGGCTGCCATCTATGGGGTTGCACAGAGTTGGATACGACTGAAGCGACTTAGCAGCACAGAACATTTAAATGACATTCTCCACTGTGTATTTTCAGATTCACAAACAGCAGGAATATCAGTCCCAAATCCATTTAGATCAGTATTTTCAGAATTCTTGGAATACTGTCTGCTTTTCTCCACTAAGTGAAACAAGCAACTTTCTTTGCTATTCAACTGCAGCAATGATTCATGCTTAATGCTGGAATGGAGACCTTTGGACTCTCAGCTTCATGTAATGACTTCTAACCAGACTTGTCATTTGGGTGAGACTCAGGCTTTATTCCCAGTCTCCTGTACCAAATAGATGGATCAAAATGGGAACAGAAAGATATTAGGATTTCAGGGATTCCCTCAAGGCTAAATCTGTCACTGATGCCTAATCGACAAAAAGATCCCATTCCAAACTTAAATGTTGGTTGTAGTGCATTTCTTAATTTATTTAAAGCTTATCAGGGTCTTTTACTCAAGATTTTTTAAAAGTTAAAATAAATGAACAAAACCTGGCAACTGAAAAAGAAAAAGTTCTGGTATCATTAGTTTCTTCTCAGATTAACCACAGAACTCATAGTTGGAGATTTCAACACCCAACTCACAACAGCTCAATAAACAACTACACAGAGAAATCAGACAGAAAAGACTTAAACAGCACCATCAACCAATTAACACATTTATAGACACTTCACCAAACAACAGAATGTACATTAATTTTGACCAAACACAGAATATTCTCCAAATATTTAAAATGCTGGATAATTTTTATTCTAAACAATTTTAATGTGAATCAAATGTTTCTAAATTAAATTAGAAATCAAAAGAAAAAAAGTTGGGGAAAAATTGCAAAAAATCCCTAAATAATTTCAAATTAGACAGCAATGTCTAAATAAATAATAGATCCAAAAAGAAATCACAAAAATAATTTTTAAAATATTTTACCTAATTAAAATAAGTTCATAGCATATGAATATTTATGAAATCCAACTAATAAAGTTCTAAAAGTAACTTCAGTTCTTAGATGTCTACTCTAGAAAAGAAGAAAGGTATTGAACAAATAATCAAGGCTTCCACTTTATGAAGAGAAAAATAGTACGTTAAATAACTCCCAAAGAAAGCATGAGAAAGGAAATCAGAGAAGAAATCAATTATACCAAAGCTAAAAAAAAAAAGAGAAATCAAGCAAACATTGACTTTTTAAATAGATCAACAAAATTGTTGTGCCTTTTGATAAACCAAGATGGGAAGAAAAGAGAGTGAGAAAGTACAAATTACCAAAATCAAGTATGAAAGATATGTCATCTTTACTGCTATTATAAATATCAAAACAGTTATTAGGAACAAGATTGGGCAAGCAAATAAGACAATTACAGTGAAATGGACAAATTATTTAGAAGGCTCAAATGATGAAAACCGACTCAAGAAGAAAGAGAAAAGAGATTCAAAACCAGTAAATAAATTAAATTAGCTATTAAAAGTATGTTAACAATTTTGGACTTAAATACACATGAATAGAAAACTCATTATCTGGACTCTGGGTAGAAAAATAATGACTTCAAAGAAATAAAAACCCATATTTAAAACTTATAAAGATTTAGATATCAAACTCAAGCTAAGAAATTAGTAATGGTCTAATTCACTGGTCTAGAACCAGTATAACTTCAAGAATCCTAACAGAGGCAACAAAAGCAGTTGAAGTCTAACTGACTTCTATAGAAAATACAAACAGCTCAGTATCAAGGAGAGTCATCAGAAGAAAGAGCAGTAGCTCATTACCCTCTCCTTTGGATAAAGAGAGTTTCTTGTCACACATCTGTGATTTAGACAAGTTACTTATATTGCCTGAAGAATGTGACTAACAGCAGTAACTAATATCATCTTTTTTTCTCTCAGTGGTGTTTTGGTTTAAATTATGGGTTATATAAGAATCCTAATGTCACCCATTTATAAAGCATGTGGACCCTGAATTAAAGCTGTTACCCTATGAGAACATAGAAAAGCTTCCAGCCTCAGAAGGATCAGGTAGTCTGGTATGCTTGATAAATAGCGCATTTGAAAATGAAAAATCCAAAACCTTTAGATTATTTAACACTTGATCACATGTCCCTCCTTCTGTAATTTAAAAGATAGAGAGTTTTCCCTTTTAAACATGTGTTATCTACATGACTTTTTTTTTATGGTGTTTTTTTCTTTAGTTCTTTTTATTTAACTTTATAATATTGTATTGGTTTTGCCGTATATCAACATGAATCTGCCACAGGTATACATGTGTTCCCCATCCTGAACCCTCCTCCCTCCTTCTTCTCTGTACCATCCCTCTGGGTCGTCCCAGTGCACTCTACATGACTTTTGGAAACATCCTAGGTTTCTTTCTTTTTTTTTTTTTTAATTTTAAAATATTTATTTTTTTTAATTTTATTTTATTTTTAAACTTTACAATATTGTATTAGTTTTGCCAAATATCGAAATGAATCCACCACAGGTACATCTGTGTTCCCCATCCTGAACCCTCCTCCCTCCTCCCTCCCCATACCCTCCCTCTGGGTTGTCCCAGTGCACCATCCTAGGTTTCTGTGCTTGCTAGAAGTTTCCAATGTGAATTTACCATTGAATTCACAAAAGAAGATGCATGTAATTCCTAAAATATCACTTAGATTTCTCTCATTTTCCTAGGTTTAAATATGTAGCTGATGCCACCAACTGGCAATCACTTTAAATTTCTAGTAACTGAAATATTATAGTCATTACAGGAAATATGTGCCAAATGTTTATGTGCTCCTTGGGTACCATAAATTCAATGGAATTTCCAACAAATAACAAATGACAGCTGGTCCAGGTTTGTTCAGTGAAGTCCCAATTTATGTCTGCAAACACAGCATTATCATTAATAGTATGTTTCAAATATACACTGGTTTGCATGCAATATAATATGGTCACTTTAAGCACAAGTAATTTTTTAATTCTGAGCTTAATTAATCATCCATGCCTCTCCAATAAACTAAATGACAATAAGAAAAATCCTGATTATTACCGTTCTGCACAGCTAATGGGATTTCTTGAAGTTTCCAGATTGACCAAGAATCAATTTGTGTGGTAATCCTTTTTTTTCTTGATTTTTGTCGTTGTAAAGCTTCTTCAGCTTCTGCCCGATCGGTCTCCAGACTTTTAATGAGATGGATGGCCTCCGATAGCAATGTTTCCATTTTTTGCTTCAATTCAGGACACTTTTCATCTTAAAAGGGAAATATGTATTCATATTTGCTAATAAAATTAGCCTGTAAGCTGGATGGTAGTGGGGGGGGCAGCTGGGGAACCAGTTGTATTGCTATCTTTTAATATTTATATATTTACCAAGAGAATTTTAGAAAAATGAATGAGCCTTGTAAAGACAAGTTTCATTATAATACAATCATAACATTAATTATAACCTTTGAAGACAGATTTTGAAATGGATATTTTATGACAGAGTAACTAAGTCTCAACCACTAGCTTCACACATAATATTTTTGAGTGAAAAAAAAAAACATGTTCCATTCACAAGCTGTATTATAGAGCTTTATTTTGAAAATATGCTTCTCTTTTCTCCCACTCTATGGGAAAAGCAAACCATAATGATTATATCAGATAAATACTGAAAATCCTCAGATGGGTCTTAGGAACAAGACACTTTATATTCTTTATCTTATCAGATAATAACATCCCTAGTTAGCCTTGCCAGAAATTCACCATCGTTTACAAATTCTATTTATTCAGTTATAATACAAATTAACTCCTTTATGAGAAACATTTGGGACTCCTGCTTCACAGCTCTGGAATGATAAGGTTTAATGTCAACAAAATGATTAACACGGGTATTCATTCATCTATTTATGCAAGAAATGGGTAGAGAGCCTGTTACATTCTAGACAATATGCTCTCTCCCTGGAGGTTGGTCAGTAAGAAAGATGGATATGACTCCCATTCTGGTGAGATTCATACTTGTAAACAGTGGCTTTTACCAAAATGTGACATGACAAAAAGATATAAACAAACACAGAGTGTCAAAAAAGGCAAAGCCTCTAAAGAGCTGAGGCTGGAGGAAAAACAGTGAAACTGGATCAGGAAGAAAGGCAACTAACAGTAAACTTTCTTTTATTTTGTTTTCTCTTTCTTTTGAACAATAAAGACATTACTTTTTGCTGGAAAGTAGTATTACATAATGATTATTAGTACAAGCTCACCACTCACACAGTTTTTATTTCTAATCTAGTGGGCTTGTTAAAGAAATTTAGCATATGCCTAAAAAGTATTCCTGAGAAACAGGTTTTTCTATTGTAATGCACAAAATTAACTTTTTCCAGCCGGATCTTTTATTTGGGATCTATTTATTTGGTCTATTGTCTTTATTTTTCAAATTCCACAATATCTTAGACACTTTATCTTCTAATAAACGGTCTGTTTTTTTATTACAACATACACATTAAACACTGTTCTCCAATCAATGTTCATTCAATTTCTATAACAGGGCTTCAGTTGGAAAGATATGATGGAGTTAATGCCACTCAAAATTAAAGCACTTTTGATTAGATATATATGTGTTTTACCAAAGGTGTCCATTATACAAGATGTCTTTTATACTGTTTCTACAATAGCAATCTAAAACAAATGCTATGGAGTGGGTTGCCATTGCCTTCTTCAATGCATGAAAGTGAAAAGTGAAAGTGAAGTTGCTCAGTCGTGTCCGACTCCTAGCTACCCCATGGACTGCAGCCCACCAGGCTCCTCCACCCATGGGATTTTCCAGGCAAGAGTACTGGAGTGGGGTGCCATTGCCTTCTCCAGGTGTATAACTTAAGGTGTCTCCAATTCTATTTAACATCTCTCTGGATTTTTTTCCAGAATACCATCTCAATTAGTTTTATTGTTTCATGTTGAATAAGTGAGCAACCACCTGCATTTTTATTAGGGTGTGGGTGTGCTCAGGCGTTTCAGCCATGTCCGACTTTTTGCAACCCTATGGAAAGACTCACGGTCCTCTGTCCATAGGTTTCTCCAGGCAAGAATACAGGAGAGGGTTGCCATGCACTCCTCCAGTGGATCTTCCCGACCCAGGGATCAAACCCACATCTCCTGCATATCCCTGCCTTGAAGGTGGATTCATTACCTATTGAGCCACCTGGTAAATCCCATTTTTATCAGTGGAAACAATTACAATAAATGTTCCTCATCCTGAGCCTGTCTTGTGTTTTAGAGTTAAATATACATGTTTATAATAAACATAATTGGAATCAGTTATTGTGACCATTAATACATTGATATTTTCTCCTAGAATTTGTCACTGAAAAATTAAGAAATAATTGAATCAGATTTTCACTTTCATTATAAAAGGCAAATACAAAATGTTCATGCTTTTACAGAGTCCTGAGTTTATTAGTTATCCTTCACTAAAGGAAGGCATTTAACAAAGTTTTGTTGCATAAGTAGGAAGAAGTGTTTAAAATTATGCCAAAGATATATTCAAATATGTTGAAATAATTTTTAATACAAATTTTTATACCAGTATAAAAGTTTTATACATTTATATTTGGAAATTGTGCTAGAAGGCTAGTCTTCAAGGCTATGGTTTTTCCAGTGGTCATGTATGGATGTGAGAGTTGGACTGTGAAGAAAGCTGAGCACCGAAGAATTGATGCTTTTGAGCTGTGGTGTTGGAGAAGACTCTTGAGAGTCCCTTGGACTGCAAGGAGATCCAACCAGTCTATCCTAAAGGAGATCAGTCCTGGGTATTCATTGGAAGGACTGATGTTGAAGCTGAATCTCCAATACTTTGGCCACCTGACGTGAAGAGCTGACTCATTTGAAAAGACCCTGATGCTGGGAAAGATTGAGGGCAGGAGGAGAAGGGGACAACAGAGGATGAGAGGGTTGGATGGCATCACCAACTCAATGGACATGGGTTTGGGTGGACTCCGGGAGTTGGTGATGGACAGGGAGGTCTGGCGTGCTATGGTTCATGGGGTCAAAAAGAGCCAGACACAACTGAGCAACTGAACTGAACTGAACCATATATATATATATGAGCTGTAATGTCCAATGTGGTAGCCATGAACCACATGTGATTAATTTACATTTAAATGCAAGTTAAAGTTAAACTTAACATTTAAATTCCTCAGTGTCACCACATTTTAAGTGCTCGCAGCTACATGTGGCTAGTAGTTACCCTACTGGACAATGAGACAAAACATATTTCTATTATCACAGAAAGTCCTAATGGACAGTACTGGATTACCATTCACTTCCTGAGATACTTCCCCTGAGACAGGGAAGGACCTAGAGCAGTATATAGTATATTATAGTAATTAATAAATATTTGTTGAATAAGTATTTAATCAAACAGTACAGAAGGCTCTTACTTCTGCTAGACACTCATAAGAATTATAAAACTCATACATGATTCTTGTGAATATCAGAAATACATATATGAAAAGCTAATGAGCTTTTAAATGTAATTCTGCTTATGTAGTATTAGGTACAATTTTACCTCTCAATTCTGGTTTCGGCTCTTTCACTAGTGTAGCAACACTCAGATCTTTTTTCAGGTCTTCTGTGAAAGAAGTTCTGCTCCTTTATAACAGAAAAGAAGCAATCAATTAATAAAGAAGGACTGTACTTACAGTTTGGAGAAGGCAATGGCACCCGACTCCAGCACTCTTGCCTGGAAAAACCCATGGACGGAGGAGCCTGGTGGGCTGCAGCCCATGGGGTCGCTAAGAGTCGGACACGACTGAGTGACTTCACTTTCACGTCTCACTTTCATGCATTGGAGAAGGAAATGGCAACCCACTCCAGTGTTCTTGCCTGGAGAATCCCAGGGACAGAGGAGCCTGGTGGGCTACCATCTATGGGGTTGCACAGAGTCGGACACGACTGAAGCAACTTAGCAGCAGCAGCAGCAGCAGTACTAACAGTTAGTCAAACAAATTTTAGGTGATGTTTTTACATTGAATTTTAAATGTCTACAGTGACACTTACTATACATGATAATGGTACTATTTAAGAAATTAAAATAGCAAAATTCTAATTGGTAATGGCATTTATACTTCATGGTAAATTAACAGTAATTTAAAATTTGTTAAAATGACTTGAAATTTTTTGAGAGATAGTAAAGCAGTATTTTTTTTTTTAATGATATTAGTCTCTTCTGAGAAAGTTGCTGTCAGGAAAAAAAAAGAGAACTTACTGAAAATAATTTGAGAGTTATTTCTCCAATTACAATTTAGCAGTTTCTGGGAAGACAATACAAAATGTAAGGAGCAAAAATATGATTTCATATTTGAAGTTAATAATGTTTTAGAAAAATATCCAAATTTTCTTTTCTGAAGAACTTTGCTAGTGAAAGTTCCATATATTGAATAATGAAACATTTCTCATTATCAGTATTTATCTGGTCCAATTCTTGAATACTAGACTAGTTTTAAATGTATTTATTTTATATTTACTCTATTTTTGACTGTGCTACATCTTTATTGCTGCACATGGGCTCAGTAGTTGCATTTCCCAGCTCTAGAGCACAAGATCAGTAGTTGCGGCACATAGACTTTAGTTGCTCCAGGGCATGTGGGATCTTCCTGGATCAGGGATTGAACCCATGTCTCCTGCATTGGCAGGTGCATTCTTCACCACGAGTCACCAGAGTAGCCCTTTCCAATGTGCATAAAAAGAAGCATACTTCCTCTGATAAAAGTCACAAGAAAATAACTAACACCAAAGCAGAATATTTCATTTTACCCATGTTGTAGCACAGAACTTCATTACTTTTTATAATTGAATCATATTCCATTGTACAGATATACCATTGTTTATTAATCTATGAGTCCATTGAAGGATTTGAGGTTGTTTCTACCTTTTGGCTATCGTGAATACTGATGATAACAAGCATTTATACAGAAGTTTTTGGGTGAACACTGGTTTTGAAATCTTTTGGGTACATATATCAGAGTGGAATTGCTGGGTCATATGGTAATTCTAGGTTTAGCTTTTTGAGGAAACAGCAAACATTTTCACAGTGGTTGGTCCACTTCTTCATTCCCAGTAGCATTGTATGAGGGTCCCAGTGTTCAATAAAAGTGGCACGATTGCTATCCTTGTTTTGTTCTTGATCTTAGATCATACAGTTAGGTTACTGGATTAGGTGCCTTTCTTTTAGTATAATCATTTATGGCTATGAATTTTTCTCTGGGCACTGCTTTTACTTCATCTCTTCAGTTGTGATACACAGTGTTTTGATTCTCATTCATCTCAAAGTACTTTTAATTACCTCCAGAGATTACAAATTGTCTCTCTGGTTTTTTATAGCATGCTGTCTAATTTTTATATATATATATATATGAATTTTCTAGGTTTCCTCCTCAGCTGGTGAACATCTCTAGTTTTTCATTTCAGTTATTGTACCTTTTAGCTCCAAAATGTCTATTTGGATCTTCCTTATAATTTCTTTTTCTTCATTGATATTCTATATTTGTTGAGACATTAATCTCCTGGTTTTGTGGTATTTTTGTCCACAGTTTATCTCTTTGAGGATATTTGAGACAGTTGATTTAAAGTCTTAGTCCAATAAGCATAATGTCATGCTTCCTCAGAGTATTTTCTTTGCTTTCCCCCTTAATAATGGAAGTAAATTTTCTTTTATTCTTCCCCTGCCTCATAATTTTTGTAAAAACCTGGAAATTTTGAGTACTCTAATGTGATATGAAAATAAGATTACCATCCCTCTATTGTGTTTATTTTTGATGTTTGTTGTGGGTTGCTTTTGTTTGTTTAGTGATTCTTCCAAACACTTACTGTAGTATTAATATCACATTCTTTTTCACTTGGGGTCACCAAAGTGTTTCTTAGCTTATTGGTGAACTTGAGTTTTGTCCAAGTTACCTTAAATACTTGAGGTCAGGGAAAAAAAAAAGAAAAGAAAAAGGGAAAACTATACGCTTGCTCCCAATCTTAGCGGACTGGCTCTTAGTTGGAGTACTTCTTTCATGCTTATTCAGGATGTTTATAACTCTGCCTCTACCTTCAATTCTTGCCTGTGTAGATCCTAAGGCTAGCCAGAGATAAAAGATTAAGTCTTCTTGGGCTTTCCTGAGCATGTGTCCAACACTGTTCATATTTGTGCATTTTTTAATTCTCCAATATATATGAGAACTTTGAAAAATCCTATTTCCCCATTTATAATATCTCTTTCCCCAAATTCTTCATTCCCAGGCATTCTGATATTTTCAGTGTCTGTCCCAAATTATCCACAATCTCAGACACTGGTGACAAGTATATGACCTTAAATACTTTCAGCAAACACTGCCTGGAGGTGGCTCCAGCTCTGTAATTTCTCTAAATCAGGAAAAACAAAGTCAATCTTTGTGTTAGTCCCTTTAGGGAGTCATCAGACTTGTCAAAACACTGAACTATAATTCTTTGAGAATAAGATCTATATTGTTCCATCTGGCACTAGCAATCTGCACAAGTTCAGGCTATTTGCTTCATGACCACCACTGATCTGAGGGTTGGAGGATGACAAGTGGGACATTTCAAATGCCACAGCCCTTCCTTCAGGCAAGACAGCCACTCTTTCTGCATTAACTTTTCCCCTTATTGTTGCAAGTTTTGAACTAGATTTCAGATTTCTGCAGAAGCTGACTCTGACCAATTTTTGCCAAAAGTTATAGATGCTTTTATGGTAGGACAGAGCCCTGGAGATTCCTATTCTGTTATTTCCAGTGACATCCTGATTCTTACATTTTTAAAAATAATTATTAATACATAACATAAAATTCTGCTCTCAATATCTTTTTTCTTTTGAAATAAACTTATCTACAGCAGATTAATTATCAAAATTTGAATATAAAAATGTAAAAGAAGTGTGAAAAGTTCTTACCATTCTTCCAAAGAAGTTTCAAACTGTCAAAATAAAAGATGAAAGTCAAATTTTTAACATCTCAAATCAATAATAGATTTAACTAACACCTTAACTCACTGACAAAATTGTTAACACTCTACTTTACATTCTCCTGTTTCAGTCAAATTATACTGTGTTGTTTTCACAACAAGTATATCCTTATCTTAGTTAGCCTTATTCTTTTATTATCAGTCTCACCTAATTGTTCTCACCCTTCACCTGTTTCTAAACTTTACCTTTACCCAGTTCAAATTAGTCAGTTCAAATTCCATTTTCTCCTAACAGACTTTCCACACAATCAGAAGTACATACTATCCATTAAATTTCAATATACTACCATAAAGTGGAAAACACATAATTACATGTTAAGTTTACAAATATTTAAAAATGATTTCTAAATAGTTTCTCTCTGAGCCATTCTTTTAAGTTATGGTAGCACCTTAATGACTTGTACTGATTAAATGAAAAGATACTTTCAACTGAGTAGAGATAATTTCAAATTAAATAAAATCATCTTTAGTCTAGGCAGTGTGGGCGTATAAGGTAGACAAAAAGCAAATCAAAACCTCTCATTTGTATGGGAAGATATCCAGGTGATTATTTCCATCATTTTCCAATGTTTTCTCACACTTATACAAAATAAATGTAGGTAAAATGTTCACAGTAACTCTACTTTGAGGAATTTTCTTTTCAAGATTCAGAATTACATTTAAACATCTATGAATGGATGGAGAAACTTATGGCAGCTGGCTTATTTACATAATATATCTACAGAAAAAGGCTGCTTTTTTCAATATTCCATAAGATAAGCTGTAAAATACTTAGCTTATTTTGTGAATTACTTTACGTGAGGTCATTTTTGGGCTTCCCTGGTGGCTCAGCAGTAAAGAATCTGCCTGAAGGAGACCTAGGTTTGATCCCTGGGTTGGGAAGATCCCCTGGAAGAGGGCATGACAGCCCACTCCAGTGTTCTTGCCTGGAGAATCCCAGGGACGGGAAGCCTGGTGGGCTGCTGTCCATGAGGTCACAAAGAGTCAGACACAACTGAAGCAACTGAGCACGCATGCACAAGGTCATTGTTTTAGCTGCCCATTAACCATTGTTTTTAACAGTTAGCTAAATGCTCAGAATCCGAGCAGGAATGGGTAATGAACGTGGGCTTTGGTAACAGGGGGAGTGTGATCGAATCCCAACTCTGTCTTATGACCATAAATAAGACTCTGAACTATTTAAAATTATTATTTCTCCATCTATCTGTTAGACAGAACAGTAACCATTCAACTATAGTTCTGAGTTATATTATAGCAGCGGCCCCAGCCTTTTTGGCACCAGGGACAGGTTCCACGAAGACAATTTTTCCGCAAACCAGGCTTGGGGGATGGTTTGGGGACGATTCAAGCACATTGCATTTATAGTGCGCAGTACTTCTACTCTAATGCCACTGTGGATCGACAGGAGTTATCAGTGTGAGGCCAAAGGTGGGGCCTTTGACTATTCATATACACCTATCAATCTATTTTCATCATGTTAGCAACATACATCGGAGAAGGCAATGGCACCCCACTCCAGTACTCTTACCTGGAAAATCCCATGGACAGAGGAGCCTGGTAGGCTGCAGTCCATGGGGTCGCTAAGAGTCGGACATGACTGAGCAACTTCACTTTCTCTTTTCACTTTCATGCATTGGAGGAGGAAATGGCAACCCACTCCAGTGTTCTTGCCTGGAGAATCCCAGGGAAGGGAAGCCTGGTGGGCTGCTGTCTATGGGGTCGCACAGAGTTGGACACGACTGAAGCGACTTAGCAGCAGCAGAAGCAACATACATAATTGTTAATTAAAACACTTGTGAAGTATAGAGCATATTGTATTCTATCTGCCTGTGCTCAGCTGTTTCCAACTCTCTGCAACCCCCTGGACCGTAGCCCGTCAGACTCTTCTGTCCATGGATTTTCCAGGTAAGAATACTGGAGTGGGTTACCAATCTCTCCTTTGGGTGAGCTTCCCAACCCAGGGATTGAACTCAAGTCTCTTGCGTCTCCTGCATTGGCAAGTGGATTCTTTTATCACTGAGCCACCTGGGAAGTCCCAGCATATCATATTAATTAATATTAATTCTCTCCTATCTACTTATACTCTTCAAGGCCCAGGCCACCATTAGACAGATGACCTGCAACGCATTTTCTGAAGGAGTGTTCTAATTTGGGGGAACAAAGCAGCAACAGATATAAACACTAAAATAGAATGATAGAAATAATATTATAGAAATAACAATACATAGTCAACATATATTGAGTGCATGTCATATGCTATCTAACATGGTATCATTATCACCATTCTCATCTAAGTTCACAGAAGTTGTGGCTCTTAGGGCTGTGATCTTAAATTCTGCACTCTAACTCCTCTAAAAGGAAATAGCACCTTAGATTAAGCATGACGAGGGCCCACTGGAACTCTCTCAGAGCCAGAAACAGTAACAGTGATCAAGGAAAAGAAATAGCACAGATTTCTGGCAAACTTTTCTTCCTATCTGGGCAGAGTAGTTGTGTATTAATTACTTAGAAACGTAATATGAATAAAAGGTATGAGAAGGTTTTTAATCATTCCTAAATTATCCTTTGAAAATAAGAGATAGTTACAGTAACTTCAAGATTAAATTACCTTCAGAATAATAAAGGCAAATTTTAACATTAAAAAGACAAAGAATCATTGTATTCTCTTTTAACAGACCTTTTAAGTATTTCTTTAGAACCAAATAATTCATTAGAAAGGGCATTCTGTCCTTTTATACACCAATTTACTCATCTAAACATCTAATCAGTTTAGTGTCCCTGAAAAGGATGTAAATACTATTTAATTTACTAGTCAAGTTGGCTTATGGAAATAACTACTTAGCATGATTGCCACTGGATAAAGAACAAACATGCAGGAGAAAAAAAAAATCTATTTAATAAGGTCATTTCACCCTTCTGAAGTGACACTATCAAAAACATGTCCAGATTAGTAAATTGTGCAACTGAGCAAAGATTCTATACAGAAGTGCAAGACTCATTAAAAATAAATAAATAAATAACTCCCAGGGACCCTTATAGGCCCTATGTTATTGTTCTTTAGTCACTCAGTCATGTCTGACTCATTCATGACCTCATGGACCGTAGCCCGCCAGGCTCCTCTGCCCAGGGGATTTCCCAGGCAAATACTGCAGTGGGTAGCCATTTCCTTCTCCAGGGGATCTTCCTGACCCAGGGATTGAATGGGCATTAATTGCTTGGTAGGTGGATTCTTTACCACTGAGCCACCAGGGAAACCTATAGACCCTATACAAAAATTTCAGCACGTTAGATATGACTTACCCGTTTCAAATGCTCCTGTATTTTAGACTCCACATCTTCAATGTGTGCAATCATCTTGTTGACACATGGAGCCGGGATGTTTACTAAAGCACAGCTTTCACGTCGGCATGGGTAGCCAAAATAGAGGCCTTTATTCAGCTCTACAGATAAAGCAGACAGAGGACATCAGTTCTCAGTTACATACAGAATAGTAAACCTTGATGTTCAGAATGTACAAAAAGTATTCTGCTTTACTAGCACTAACACTCCAACTTCAATCAACAGATTGATAAATGTCAGAGAATTATAGAATGAACCTTCCAATAATCTGAAAACTAAAATAAAATGATCATTTATAACATAAAATGCAACAAATAAAAATAAACCTAAGAGATGAGACCAAAATTTTAAGAAAATTTAAAAGTTGAAGTGTTCCATGGCATCATGAAAAAAAGAAAGAAAAAAGGCGGAAAATCAGTTCATCCATTTGTTTCTACATAGACCTTGAATCACTTAAGAAGTGACTTTGACATATATTTTAAATTCTCCTCTCAAAGAGACACCACATGTTCCAGTGTAAATAATATCCAACCACTCATGCATTGAAGTTCTTCCTTAAATTCAGCATGGTTTCTCCTGCTGAAAAATAAATAAATAAAAGCAGGTCCCCATCATCCTCATAATAACCTCATTTTCTACCTTCCATTTCTGAAAATTGAAGTCTCATGCGAAGAGTGATTGATGTTCTCACTGTGGCATTCAAGTTGTACTCATCATAAAATCCACTCAGTCCGATGTGCCTCGGTGATTCTAATCCTGGCATGTCCTGAACCAACTGAAGGTTGCAGAAGCACAGTGAAGTTGTCCATGAAGCCCCACCAAAGTGCTTACCTGCAGTCCTGTGGCCTCTAAGGACTCTGCTGAGCTGGATTACAGCTGCAATCACTGATCGTAAATGCAAGACACAAAATAGGCTTGGGGCCTCAGTGAGAACAGACTGATGTTCTCATTTAAGTTGACCTTGAGGAACACGGAAGCAATGCTGTTGCTTCCAGTCTGATCCTTTTGTTTCAGTGTCAACACACAGAGATGGTAAATATTTTAGACAGCTTCATATAAACTGAAGTCTTTTAAATATCTTTAAATGAAATCTCAAAATATCCTCCTCCAAATATACATTATCTGTCAAAATGACATAGGTTTCATTTATCAATGTGTCTATCCCATACATGTTCATATCCTATATGCAGAATAATAGTCCACATAGGAAAAAATACATATTTTTTTGACATTTTTGAGCACTAAATATATGTACTAAACATGGGGCTATGCTAAGCACTTTTGATGCCACATTTTATTTAATCTTCACAACAATCAATTGAAAGGGGTTCTTGTCTTGATTTAATATATGAGGAAATCAAAGCTTAGAGAAGTTGTTACATCAAGTGTTGCACTGCACAGAGCTGAGAGGTGGGAGAGCTGGGACTTAAACTATTTCTCTCTGGCTTGGGAGTATACACAATACCATGAAGGTTGTTTTTATATTTAAAAATGACATGAAATGAACAGAAGTGTTTCTAAAAGGATATCTCAGAGACATCTCAAAAGTTTCACGTCACTTGTTTGTGAAGTTCAAATGTTCCTTCAAGATATCAGTGCTGATATTCTAATGTATTTTACTTTGCTTTGACCATGGTGAACACACATACTTGGCGTGACTATTTTTTTTGTTATATTCTATTTTTCCTCTTCATTTCATACACAGATATATATTTTTCATCTCTGTAACACTCAGAGGACCAAAAACAAAAAAAACCAAGCTGATAAAAATTACACATTGATCTCTTATCCAAATATCCTAATACAGGCATGTTGTCTAGCCCTCTAAAAATAGGGTTTTAGTATACATTTAACAAGCAGGCAGTTTTCCTTATAGTCAAAGCATTTGTTTTGCTTCATTAAATGTGGAGGAAACAAGAATAGCAATGACTCATTTAATATTTTTCTACATGAGCCATTCTCAACCTACCAGATGAGTTATTCATTAATTTTCAGAGCACTCCATGGTTTAGGATTAACATTTTACATATGGTAAAGTGGGGAAAAGGAAATATTGTAAAGTTAGAGTTTGCACTAAAAGTCTACAAAAGACACAGCACTACAAGCAGCATGAGAAAGAACAAGAATCCATGAGTTCTTATGACTGCTTTATCCTAATACTAAGGGCATGAGTTACAACTTTCCTTTCCACTTCTTTTTCATGTTACACACATTATAGATACACTTAGGTCACTAAACTTGCTGTCTCTGGTCACACATTTATCAGCTTGACTGACTGATAACTGGGATTTTTAAGATAAAACTAATCAATCTCTAACCTTAGATTTCTCACTGAATACATGAACCAGAACCAGATGGCAGGGTGTTATATAAGACCATTTTCACCTACAACTCCATGATGAAATGAATTAACAGCTTTAGTCAAACATTAAGTTGATAGAGCTCTACCTTGTAAAGACCGTGCATAAAAAATCGGGTAAGTATTTCAAGAATTAAACTCAGGCAGGACACTCATTCTCTTTAAAAATCAGCCCAACTCCAACATCCTTGCTCAGAATTAATGCATAAGCGTAAGATCCTTCTGGACCTAACCAGAGTTGAGGTTTGTTGAGACTGCAACATAAAACTTCCTTTTGAGAAAAAATATTGATGGTCTGATTGTGTAGGCAAAGGGTTGTTTATGTTCATTAACTGTCAACTCTCCTCACTCAATGAATTAGATCCTTACACAGTTTATTCACACAGGCCCTATAATTTAAGATTTTATTACTACCATTCTTCCTTCTCTTCTGCTTTTAATATGTAATTCCTTTACATTCATCACTGAGATTATTATATCATGCTTTTATCTGAAGTCAGTTCTCTGAGGAAAAACTCTTACCCAAACACAATATTTTTTTCTCACATTCCATTACCCCTTTTAATATCCTGGTTTTCTTTCAAAATGTAGAATAAGCTAGTGCTCATAAGTTTAGAAATAATTTCTTCTCCTTGCAAAGCCTCTGTGTGATGAACAGAAAGTACTGTTAACTTTTTTTTAAATGAAAAACAAAGCTCCTTTTAGTTTTGTTATACACTGGTGGTGGGGGAACTTAGGAAGAGACCTTTCCCTGAGTAAAGAATGAATGGGCAGATTGATAGAAATTATCCAATCTAAAGAAAAGAAATAAAAATGAAGAAAAAGAACAGATTCTCAAGTTATTCTAGGGAAAAAATAAAATATAATCAAAGTCCAGAATATGTGAAGTTGAGAGTCTGGAAGGAGAAGAGACGGAAATTTTGAGAGAAAAATATTTGAAGAAATAACAGCCAAAAAATTTCAAAATCTCATGAGAAACATCAACTCACACATCCAAGAAGCTCAAAAATCTCACACAATACAAAAACAGAAAGAGAACTATGTCTGAGAACATCAATTAAAGAGAGAAAACCAATTAAAGAGGAAATCTTTAAGCGGCCAGATACAAAAGGACATATTGCATATAGAGGACATGGCATGAATAACTGCTGTATTTCTCATCACAAACAAGATACAACAGGACATAATAGAAAAAAATAGTTTTAAAAACAAGCAGGCAATTGGGAAAGTAGCTCAGCTCAGTTCAGTCACTCAGTTGTGTCTGACTCTTTGTGACCCCATGGACTGCAGCATGCCAGGCTTCACTGTCCATCACCAACTCATGTCCATTGCGTTGATGATTCCATCCAACCATCTCATCCTCTGTCATCCCCTTCTCCTCCTGCCTTCAATCTATCCCAGCTTCAGGATCTTTTCCAGTGAGTTGGTTCTGCACATCAGGTGTCCAAAGTATTGGAGTTTCAGCTTCAACATCAGTCCTTCCAATGAACACTCAGGACTGATCTCCTTTAGCATGGACTGATTGGATATCCTTGCAGTCCAAGGGACTCTCAAGAGTCTTCTCCAACACAAGAGTTCAAAGGCATCAATTCTTCAGCACTCAGCTTTCTTTATAGTCCAACGCTCCCATCCATACATGACTACTGGAAAAACCATAGTTTTGACTAGATGGAACTTTGTTAGTAAAGTAATGCCTCTGCTTTTTAATATGCTGTCTAGGTCGGTCATAGCCTTTCGTCCAAGGAGCAAACATTTTTAAGTAGTATTGAAACATAAAAATTACCATATGTAAAACAGATAGCTAGTGAAAATTTGCTGAATGATACAGGGAGCTCAAACCTGGTGTTCTGTGACAACACAGAGGTGTGGGATGGGCTGGGATGTCGGAGGGAGGTTCAAGAGGAAGGAGACATATGTATACTTAGGGCTGATTCATGTTGATGTACAGCAGAAACCAACACAACACCGTAGAGCAACTATCCTCCAATTAAAAATAAATACACTTTAAAAAATTAAATAAACGAAAAAACAGGCAGAAAAGAAGGAAGGGAGAGAGAGAGAAACATTGAAAAAATAAATTTGACTTCATCAATATCAAAACATTTCGCTTGCCTCAATAAGCTATTATAATAAATGAAAACATGAGCAAAAGTGGGAGGAAACAGATATATATCTGACAAATGACTTATATATGAAATGTGTGGAGAAAATTTACAACAGGAAAACAACCCAATAAAAAATGGGCATAAGACTGGGCTTTTCCAATAGATAACATACAAATGACTAACAAGCATGTAAAAAGATGCTCCACATCATTAATCATCAGAAAAGTGCATATTTAATTCACAGTGCAGTACAACTTCACAATCACTAGAATGCCAAAAATTTTAAAAATTGGCAAAGTCAGTATTAGTGAGAATACAGTACAGCTATAGGCTTCCCAGTTGGCTCAGTGGTGAAGAATCCACCTGCCAATGCCAAAGACACAGGAGACATGGGTTTGATTCTTGGGATGGGAAGATCCCCTAGAGGAGGAAATGGCAATCCACTGCAGTATTCTTGCCTGAAAAATCCCACAGACAGAGGAGTCTAGCGGGCCACAGTCCATGGGGTTGCAGAGTCAGATACGACTAAGTGACTGAGCACGCACATACAGTACAACTGTAACTCCTACCTTGCTGGTGGAACTGGCGATGATTTTTGGAAAACAGTTTGGCAGTTTCTTATAAAAGTTAAGTATACACTTATCGTATGACTCAGCACTCCACTTCTATGTATTTATCCAAGATAAATAAAAATATGTCCATAAGAGACTTACGTGTAATTATTCATAACAGCTTTATGATAGCTCAAAATTAGAAAGCCCAAAGTTTCTGTCAATGGCTATACAGCACTCATGCAAAGGAACACTATTGAGCAGTAAAATGAACAAACTGCTGGCTGATATATTCAACATTGAAACTACTAATGTATTCAGCCACATGGATGAATCTCACAGACCTCTTTCTCAGACTTTGAAAGAAACTGGATACAAAAGGACACATAAGTGGAATGATCCCACTTATTTAAAATTTTAAGGTGGTGAAACTGAAATGATATCTGTGGATATGAAGGGTGGGGTGAAGTGATAGTGAACACAAAAGACATGGACTAACTTTCTGAAAAGAGTAGCTATGCCCTGTTTAAGATGGTGGTTAAATGGGTGTCAAATCATTGACCCGTATACTTAAATGAGTGGATTTTATTGTATTTAAATTTTCTCTCAACAAATCTGTTTGATAAAAAGACCACCAACCATTCCCTAGTGACAGAATTAAAGAACCTGGTACCATTCTAGTCTTGACCACCAGCGCCACCTGGAAGCCCTTGTTTACTGCAGCTCTCCTTGACTTCTTTTCCCTTACATAAGAGAGTGCAACTTGGGGGAACTGGGGGGAATTTGCATATAGTTCATAATGGTTGCAGACCTTGAATCTGCTGATCCAAATAAACTTCTCTTTTCTGGAGAACTATTTGATAGTTTATTTGTTTAGGACAATCGCTTCCATATTCCTCCTGTACCCAAATAATTCTGCAGAGCACACTCAGACTCAAATTTTCAAGCAAAAGATTTGGCAACATAACATCACTAATCAAATTTATACAGGACCAGGGACTAAGCAATAATGAAGTTCACACTTTTGAGCCTGAAATTCAAGATGCTTCTTGACTGCACCTCGATCATTTCAAACTTTATTTTAACCAATTATCTTTATATTTCTGGATTTTTCCTATGCTGAATTCAAAGTAACCTACTTTTCCCATATTTTGTGTTATTTCACCATACTATTTGATTCATTCCGTTCTTTCTTAAATTCCCTCCTCACATTTCATATACAAATATATCCTTCAATATTCAGTTCAAATCTGTCCTTATTCATTAACAGTTCTCTTAATTCTTAAAAGGCATACAAACAAATTGATGTTACTCAAAATACTGAAGATACTTTTGTCCCAAAGTATTCATTTGTCATACACTGCTCTGATATTGTGATTTAGAATGAAAGTTAAACTGAAAGTCACTCAGTTATGTCTGACTCTTTGTGACCCAGAGAGTCACAAATTCTCCAGACCAGAATACTGGAGTGGGTAGCCTTTCCCTTCTCCAGGGGATCTTCCCAACCCAGGAACTGAACCCAGGTCTCCTACATTGCAGGAAGATTCTTAACCAGCTGAGCCACAAGGGAAGCCCAAGAATACTGGAATGGGTAGCCTATCCCTTCTCCAGCATATCTTCCTGACCCAGGAATTGAACAGGGATCTCCTGCATTGCAGGTGGATTCTTTACCAACTGAGCTATCGAGGAAGCTCCCGTGATTTAGAATAAGCAATACATATTTGTTCTTGATCTGTTTTTGGCACAAAGATGCTAAAACCCTTGCAATTTCCTAACTAATGAGAGCAATTAAAATGTCATTTTTTATACTAATGAGGTGATTTTTGGAC
This sequence comes from Bubalus kerabau, assembly GCF_029407905.1. Classification (NCBI taxonomy): domain Eukaryota; kingdom Metazoa; phylum Chordata; class Mammalia; order Artiodactyla; family Bovidae; genus Bubalus; species Bubalus kerabau. The sequence continues at coordinate 26,968,227 of NC_073644.1, read as the reverse complement.
CCCAGATAAGGATGGGGACTCAGGAAAACCAATCTTCTGATTACAGAGTTGGACTTTTCAGTCCCACCACCAACTTCTGACCCTTGGGGAGGGGAGAGGGCCTGGAGGGTGAATCAACAATCTCTGGTCAGTGATTTAATCAATCCTGCCCATATGATGAAGACTCCATAAAAATTCAACCGGACAGGGATCTGAGACTTTCTCGGTTGCTGAATATATGGAGATTTGGGGGGACTGGCATGCTTGGAGACAACATCCCTTCCTCCATATCTTGTGGAAGGCTGTGACCTTCCTCCATATCTTGTCTTATGCCCCTCTTCCATCTGGCTGTTCCTGTATTATATTCTTTTATAATAAACCAGTAACCTAGTAAGTAAAATGTTTCTCTGAGTCCTGTGAGCCACTGCAGCAAATTAATCAAAACCTAGGTAGGCAGGGGTATAAACTGAAACCACTAATAATATATAGGAGTTGGTCAGAAGCACAGGTGATGAACTGGGCTTAAATTAACAAAAATTAAGATTAAATATTTTGATAAATATGGAGTTCTCCACGAGAATGATCTGAGAAAAAATATGAAACACTATAGAATGGGGCTTCCCTGGTGGCTCAGATGGTAAAGAATCCACCTGCAAGAGGGAAACCCGGGTTTGATCCCTGGGTTGGGAAGATCCCCTGGCAGAGGGCATGGCAGCCCACTCCCATATTCTTGCCTGGAAAATCCCCAGGGACAGAGGAACCTGGCGGGCTACAGTCCATTGTGTCACAACGAGTTGGACACAACTGAGCAACTAAGCACACAGCATACATAAAATGCACACATTTAACCATCTCTTTCTACTTCTTTCCACATAGGACACCAGAAACACTTTCTGAGCTAGCGTTTCATGGAATCTCAATGAACAATTTTTAATTCTGGATTTCACAACCCCAAAACATTAGCCCTTCTTCTTTTCATTCTAAGAAACATATCCTTAATGAACTGGAAAGTTTCCAGCATGTGTCAGTCCTAACATGAAGGATAAAGAAACTGTTTATTTTTAAAATTCATAAATTTCTGAAATTATAAAAAATTATTATGAATCAAATTTTAATTAACAATACACTATTGATGAAATTTATTAAAATATTATGTCCATATATTATATATCAGTCATTGTTAACTATTAATGATATTTAGGTTTATTTATTAATAAAAATGTAACACTGGCATCAGAAACAAATGAGTGAATATAAATACAGTTTACATAGGTTACTCTACAATTTTGATTCTGCCCTCACCTTCAGTGTTTGTCATCTTATCTTCATGAATAACCTCAACAGCTTCCTCAGGGGTAACAAATCGAACCAAAGCTTGTGATGTGGCATTGTCTTTTTAAAAGAAAACAAAAATTTCAGTGAGTAGTTAATATATACACTTAAAACAAGCAAAATAATGTACAAAACTATGTTGTAAAAGTGTTGTCCTTGAAAAAGCAACTATAATATCGATATTAAACAAAAACATAGTAGAATATCTTCAGATGTTTCAATTGGCTTAACTCTTACAAGAAGGTATTCAAAATAGCACACAGCTATTAAAAGCAAAAAAAAGTCATTCCGAGTAACATCACCAAAATGGTGGGGTTGGAGACCCTAGCTTCCATCTACCAATAATCATTAACAATCAGACAGTGACACGCAAACAAAAATAGCCTTGGGAAGCTCAAGAGTCCACTTAAGAAACTTCAGCCACATGGACCAAAAATATAAAAAACAGAACAACCACACGAAATGGGAAGGAAGATAGCTTCATTTCGTCTGCATTATCCAGTCCCATAAGTGACACTGGTCATGCTGAGAAAACTCTGGTCTGAAATAGTCCCTCTCCCTGGGAAAGTGTGAGCTACCAGCTTCCCTTTGGGGACACTGAAATGATAAACAATTCTTATGAATCAAATTTTGGGAGAACTGCACAAAGGATAGTCCTTTATTTCCTCCTACTCAGAGATCAGCAAAGCTGAGAGGCATAAAGATGGCTTGGCACAGGAAGAATGGTAAAGGCTATCAACATCAGGCATGAACCAGCAATGATCATGTTTCCCAGTACCTGCTCTGCAGAGGACCTCAGCTTCTTTGTTGGCAAACTTGTCTTTCAGAAGCAAAAAAGAATGAGTTTCTGACAAAAAACTGAGAGAGCTCATCACTATTTGACCTGCTTTATAAGAAATGCTGAGAGGAGTTTTTCAAGTTAAAAGGATATGAATTAGTAACACAAAAATAAAAACATAAAACAAGTCAGTAAAGGTAAGTGTATATTCAAATACAGAATACTCCAATACTATAGTGAGGTATTAAATATTTAACTCTAGTATAAAAGTTAAAAGACAGGAATACTAAAATAGCTATAACTGCAATAATTTATTAATAGATACAAAATATAAAAGATTTAAATTGTGACATCAAAGACACAAAATTTGGAGGCAGGGTATTTAAAAGGGTAGAGTTTTTGCATGTGATTGAACTTAAGTTGCTATCAGCTCAAGATAGACTGTTACATCTGTTAAATAATTCATTTAAGTCTTAAAGAAACCACAAAGCAAAAACATATAGTAGACACACAAAGAAAAAAAAGAAGGGAATCAGAGTATACTGCTATGAAAAATCATCAATTCAAAAAGGAAGACAGCAAGAGAAGAACAACTATTTGGCAAAACTAATACAGTTATGTAAAGTTTAAAAATAAAATAAAATTAAAAAAATAAATAAATAAACAAAAGAACTACAAAACACACATAAAATATCAACAAGATGCCATTAGGAAAGCCTCATCTATCAATAATCACTTTAAATGAAAATGAATTAAACTCTCCAATAAAAAAGCACAGAGTGGTTGAGCAAATTAGAAAAAAAAAAAAAAACAAAAAAAAAACCCAAGATATATCTATATATATGCTACTACAAGAGACTCATTCCAGATTTAAGGGCATATACAAGCTCAAAATGAAGGGATGAAAAAATACATTCCTTATAAATGGAAACCAAAAGATATCAGAGGCAACTGATACATAAATGTATATTACCTTATACATAGGTACGTCAGACAAAGCAAACCCATTTACAATAGCATGAAAAGAATAAAATGCATAGGAATAAACTTAACCAAGGAACTGAAACATCCATACACTAAAAATTGTAAGATACTGGTGAAAGAAATTGAAGAACAGCAAATAAGTGGAAAGATTTACTCTTCATAAATGAGAAGAGTAAATATTGTTAAAACGTCCACTCAATTCAATTCTTATCAAAATTCCAATAGCATGTCTCACAGAATTTTTTTAAAATCCTAAAATTCTCTTGGAATATCGACAGACTCCTAAAAAAAAAGACGACTCCTAATAGCCAAAAGCATCACACTTCCTTATTTTAAACTGCATTACAAATTGCACTACAAAATGTATTGCATCCATAATAATCAGAACAGCATGGTACCGAGAGGGTAACAGGCAGGAAGGCCAGGGCTCTCCAAACAGAGGAAATAGGCTGCTGCTACTGCTGCTGCTAAGTTGCTTCAGTCGTGTCCCACTGTGCGACCCCATAGACGGCAGCCCACCAGGCTCCCCTGTCCCTGGGATTCTCCAGGCAAGAACACTGGAGTGGGTTGCCATTTCCTTCTCCAATGCATGAAGGTGAAAAGTGAAAGTGAAGTCGCTCAGTTGTGTCCAACTCTTTGCGACCCCATGGACTGTAGCCTACCAGGCTCCTCCCATCCATGGGATTTTCCAGGCAAGAGATCTGAAGTGGGTTGCTATTGCCTTCTCCGAATAGGCTGCAAGTGCCTCTTAAAATTTTGTGCTGCTATGCCGACACCTGGTTCCACCTGAATTTAACTTTTCTCAAATTTTGAGCAAACCAATTTGTTTTTCTTATGGAAATGTTTTTCTTAAGTTATGTTAATGAAACTATGTATTTGCTTTGGAATTTACCTTTCTTCAAAATGGTTCCACCTAAGACTAACTTTTTTTTCTTTTCTCAAACCTTGGGCTGATAATAGCTCAACAAACCAGTATTCATATGAATTGTTTCATGACTGGGGGATGACACACCACATGCCATCCTAGCTCAAAAATATATATTGTGGGAGAGGGGCCTGGTGAAACTCCCTCAGCCTTGAGGTGTCTTTCTTATCTGATTAATAGCTTTCTAACAGACATAAAGCAGCTTGCTAAAACTAGCAAGGGGGGCACTCTCCGTCCCCCTTCTGATGTCTGTGTCAGAAGCTTTCTCTGTCTCTTTTCACACTTTAATAAAACTCTGCTACACAAAAGCACTTGAGTGATCAAGCATGGTCCCTGGTCCCTGGTCCCGAAGTTAAATCTTCTTCAGGGATCACGAATCCAATACCATTCACCATAAGCTATCAGTACTGGCATGAATACAGATACATAGATGAATGGAACAAAATACAGAATCTGGAAATGAATGGTCGGGGAAATGAGGAGATGTTGGTCAAAGGGAACAGTTGTAAGAGGAAAACTTCAGGAGATCTAAAGTACAGCATGGAGACTATAGTTAACTGTATTGTATTGTATACTTGAAAATAGAAATGAAAGTAGATTATAAACATTTTTCCATAACAACAAAATGATAATTATGTGAAGTAAAGGATGTGTTCAATGACCTTATTGCAGTAAGCATTTTACAATACATACAAACATCGAATCATCATAGTGTACAACTAAATTTACACAGGAGGGCTTCCCTGGTGGCTCAGAGGTAAAGAATCTGCCTGCAATTCAGGAAACCTGGGTTCGACCCCTGGGTCAGGAAGATTCCTGGAGAAGGAAAAGGCAATCCACTCCAGTATTTTTGCCTGGGAAATCCCAAGGACAGAGGAGCTTGGAGGTCTACAGTCCATGTGGTCGCAAAGAATTGGACATGACTTAGTGACTGCATGACGACAGACAAACTTAAAACATTACATGTCAATTATATCTCAATAAAGCTGGGAAAATAAAAATAAATAAATTTATGCAAACAGCAAACAGGTAAGTCATCATGTGCCAATATAGAAAGTAGTCCCATGTACAGTGCTAAATGAAAATTAGCAAGACATAGATCTGTAAGTTTTTACATCACTTTTTGTTTTTAAAAAGAGATACAGACATTGATAGATATTTATAGATGCATATAAAATACATTGGCCAAAAAAATTGTTAGGATTGGTTACTATTGGAAAGAAGGAATATATAGACAGGGGCAGGGAATTTATCTATTTCATTGTAAAATCTCTGAAATGTTTAAAAATTCTCAAATAGAAGAATACATTATTGTTTGCTTGATGGTATCCTATAAAGTTAAATACATTTCCTACAAATTTAAATAGATTTACTCTACAATGCAGCAATTCCACTCAACTACCCTTTTACCCAAGATAATCAAATATCTAAGAACATCTGAGATAGCTTTACTAGTAACAGAAACTGGAAATCTAAATATCCATCTCTAGAAAAATCAACTTTTAAAAAATATTGAGTAGTTATATAATAGTATAATGCTGAGTAGCAAAAATAATGAGCTAGTAATACACAGAGTAACAGTGGTGAAACTCAAAAGTACATAGAACAAAAATAATCATAAAAAGGATATTATATAATTTCATTGTTATGAGCCTTAAAAAAAGAGAAAACTAAACTATTATGTATCAAGATAGTGGTTATCTCCGGAAGGTGAGAAACTTTCAGGGGTGATAAATATATCTTCTATCTAAAATGGGGGGATGTACACATTTATCAAAATGCATTAAATTATTAATTTAACATTTGTGCATTTCACTGTATGTAAATTATAAGATAAAAATAGATTGACTCTAATAGTAGTAAAATACTTCGATAGATTACACAGATATAAGGCCTTCCCTGGTGGCTCAGCTGGTAAAGAATCTGCCTGCAATGTGGGAGACCTGGGTTCAAACCATGGGTTGAGAAGATCTCCTGGAGAAGGGAATGATGACCCAACTCCAGGACTCTGGCCTGGAGAATTCCATGGACTATATAAGTCCATGGAGTCACAAAGAGTTGGACACAACTGAGTGACTTTCACTTTCACTTTTACAGATATAAATAAACAGTTATGCTAATATTTAATAATAGAATATTTATGTACCAAACCCCACTAAAAATAAAAATGAAGCAGAAGTATATTTATAGCAAGAATATGCAAAACGTAAAAGAAATTTCAACTGTTGAAATAGTATAAAAATGATAAAAGGTAGTGCTATAAAAGCATTAATAACTACTTTGAATGATTTAAATTTTTCTAAAAGAACAGCCAAACAGAAATTATATTAATAACAGAAAAAAATTTTAAATAAACTATATGCATTTTCTCCTGAGAAAGAGAACTTGACATGACCAAATTCTGAAGGAATCTAGAACTTGAGCTAAATAGTATTGAAAGTTACTATTTAAAAGTTAAAGCTAGAGTTAATAAAGATATATTTATGTGTGTGCAATAATACAGCAACATCATATTTTAAAAATAGTGCAATTTTTAAAACAAACCAAATTTAGCTAAAAAACACAAGGTGATATTTTCACTCTTCATCATTCATCTATGGCATATACAGTTTAGAATAATGAAATTATACATAGCATAAGATGAATACTATATGACAAAATTGATATACATATTATGAATTCCATACAGATGTGGAATAACTGCTTTTAAAGGTAATATTTTTCAACATACTAATTAAATCAGGATGCATCTTAAAATTCAAGGTAGGTCCTAGTTTAACTGATTGCTTTTTATTTCTTCAGTTCAGTTCAGTTCAGTTCAGTCACTCAGTCATGTCCGACTCTTTGCGACCCCATGAATCACAGCACGCCAGGCCTCCCTGTCCATCACCAACTCCCAGAGTTCACTCAGACTCATGTCCATAGAGTCAGTGATGCCATCCAGCCATCTCATCCTCTGTCGTCCCCATTTTTCAAATTCTTTTCAAAATCCATATATATATTTAACTGAATCACTTTGCTGTACATCTGAAACTAACACATTTTTAATCACCTATACTCTAATATAAAATAAAGAGTTAAATATATATATGCATATATATATAATCCAATTATACTCTAATAAGTATATAAAGAAAAGATTCTATGATCAAATAACATGGTTTAAGCAAGTATCTTCACTGTAGAACATTTCGGGGCTTTCAATGTTAGTGCTCATTAAAAAAATTTCCAAGTAAAAGGCAAATTATATATAATTTCCCAGTTTTATTTTATCTCAGAATCATTTTTTTTCTTAAGCAGAGGAAACAGAATTTAAGAGGGGATTAAAACTGTTAAGCCAGAAAAATTTCTCTCATATAAAATAAGATTCAATATAAAATAATGGGGTATAGTACTCATATTTCTTGGAATGGCAGGATAGGTTCATTAAATCAATTTTTCCATATATCATGATGATATATGTCATGTCTTTTAAATTATGATCATTACATATACACTTGAGAGAAAAGCTGAACAAGACAGAAAACACTAGGAAAAAATCAAAGGAGATAGGAACCTAGAATTTTCTCTGGAGCGCCAGAGTATAAAAGTGACAATTACGTAAAGGTCATTTGCAGTTCCTGAAAACCTTGGGCTTGCTCCAAAGATGTTTGATGACATTTAAGTGACAGAAAATAATAAAGTCTAGTCTCAAGAATTCTTAATTTAAAGTTCTATGACAGAACATCCATGAGCTTAGATAAGAAAATTTTTTTCTTTATTTTCAAATACTTTTGTACTTCTTATAAAGTACTTTTTGTATTTTTTATAATATACTAAAAATATATTCTCAAAACAGAGTGTAAGCTTCAACAGACTTCAAAGGGCCTACAGCACAAAAAACGTTAAACCTCTTAACTTCCAACTAAACTGTCAAATTCACACTGACTTTGGACAGCAAAGGGCTACAGCCTCAGAGTAAATGTAAACCAGAAATCAATAGAAACATAAACCACCTCAACAACCTTTAAAAGAACTCAAAGAACTATAGTGAAATGTTCTCCATGTTGAGTGTACACTAAAAAGAAAACAAAAATAAAAAATCTCATCACTGAGACTTTGGGTGGTCCTCACTTGAAGATTAGATTTTCTTCATTGGAAAGTCCATGGAACTCTCAAGTCATGAATAATTTTAAGTTTGGACCATATCAAAAGAGCTCTAGGTTTCTGGCAGAAGCAAAAGCAAATGTAATGCAGAAGAAATCATCTATTTCTTAGGTTTCATGAAATGCCCAGAAATAATTTTCCAAGAATAATAATTAGTATAGAGTCAAAAGTAATCAACTGCAAAGAGTAGTAAACATCACAACTCAAATAACACAAAAAATCAATATGAGGTGGACTGAAACCTAAATGTGAAAGTCAAAACTCAAAAATGTTGAGACAGAATGTGGATGGATATCTTCATAATCTCAGGGTAGAGACTGTCTTAATAACATATAAAAAGAAATAGACATATAGAGAAGAAAAATGACATATAGATAAGAAAAAATATAGAAAGAAATAACATATAAAAAGCTTGAAAAAATAAAACTTTTGTTCATCAAACTGCTACTGCTGCTAAGTCACTTCAGTCGTGTCTGACTCTGTGCGACCCCATAGACTGCAGCCCACCAGGCTTTCCCATCCCTGGGATTCTCCAGGCAAGAACACTGGAGTGGGTTGCCATTTCTTTCTCCAATGCGTAAAAGTGAAAAGTGAAAGTGAAGTCGCTCAGTCGTGTCCGACTCTTTGAGACCCCATGGACTGCAGCCTACCAGGCTCCTCCATCCATGGGATTTTCCAAGCAAGAGTACTGGAGTGGGGTGCCATTGCCTTCTCCATTGTTCATCAAAAGGCGATACTAAATAATAAGTAAATTAAAAATATAAAGCACAAGTATAAGAGGATATTAGCTACATACAATTGATTTCAGGCTATTATTCACATTAAATTAAGACCTCTTACAAATCAAGAAGAAAAACTATGTGACTCATTAGAAAATCAGAAAAAAAGACACAAATAGTCAATTTCGAAAAATAAAAACCAAAATGCCCAAAAGTACATAAAAAAAATTCAACTTCATAGCAGACAGAAAAGTTCAAATGAAAATCACAATTAGATACACTTAAGTAATATGTAAATGGCTAATAATTTAAAAGTGTAGTAATATCAAGTGGTAGAAAGAAAATGGAGCAACTGAAACATTCCTACACTGCCATGGCATTGGAAATTAGCGAGTATATTATTCAATAAAGTCAACGACACACATACCATGTACCTATCAGTTCTATTAGTAAGTATATCTTAGTCACACAGAATATGTGTACAAGGATGTTTCTAGAGCACCGTTTGAAATAAACAAAAATTTTCAGGCAAGAATCCTGTGGTGGGTTGCCATTTCCTCCTTGATGGGATCTTTGCAACCTAAGGACTGGACCCAGGGGTCAGACCCACGTCTCTTGCATCTTTTGCAATGGGGGCAGATTCTTTACTGCTGAGCCATTCATGTTTATAAAAATTACCAAATCACCATCAGAAGGTTCGAACAAGAGTAAATAAAAAGATTAAATAAGCATATACAATTATTTATTTCTCTTTGATAATAAAAATGTAAATTAGAGCAACTTTAAATTTAAATTAGAGCAATTTTAAATTTATATTGTGGCAAAAATACACAGAACTATACAAAAAAAGATCTTCATGACCCAGGTAACCATGATGGTGTGATCACTCACCTAGAGCCAGACATCCTGGAATGTGAAGTCAAGTGGGCCTTAGGAAGTATCACTACAAACAAAGCTAGTGGAGGTGATGGAATTCCAGTTGAGCTATTTCAAACCTAAAAGATGATGCTGTGAAAGTGCTGCACTCAATACACCAGTAAATTTGGAAAACTCAGCAGTGGCCACAGGACTGGAAAAGGTCAGTTTTCATTCCAATCCCCAAAAAAGGCAATGCCAAAGGACATTCAAACTACTGCACAATTGCACTCATCTCACACGCTAGCAAAGTAATGTTCAAAATTCTACAAGGCTTCAACAGTATGTGAACCGTGAACTTCCACATGGTCAGCTGGATTTATAAAAGGCAGAGAAACCAGATATCAAATTGTCAACATCCATTGGATCACAGAAAAAGCAAAAGAATTAAAGAAAAATATCTATTTTTGCTGTATTGACTATGGCAAAGCCTTTGACAGTGTGGATCACAACAAACTGTGGAAAATTCTTCAAGAGATGGGACTACCAGGCCACCTGACCTGCCTCCTGAGAAATCTGTATGCAGGTCAAGAAGCAACAGTTAGAACTGGACGTGGAACACCAGACTGGTTCCAAATCGGGAAAGGAGTATGTCAAGGCTGTATATTGCTACCCTGCTTTTTTAACTTATATGCAGAGTACATCATGAGAAATGCTGGGTTGGATGAAGCACAAGCTGGAATCAAGACTGCTAGGAGACCTATCATTAACGTCAGATACGCAGATGACACCACCCTTATGGCAGAAAGCAAAGAAGAACTAAAGAGCCTCTTGATGAAAGTGAAAGAGGAGAGTGAAAAAGTTGGCTTAAAACTCTGTATAACTCCGTGAACATCTCTGAGCGGTCCAGTTGTGGAGTGCACACAAGGAAGTGACTACTGGCTAGCCCACTCTCTCCACTATTGATTCCACCTCCTCTCATTTGGGTCACCTCTAACTCCCTCCTCCCTCTTCTCCTCTCCATGTAACGCTGTGAACCTCTCTGAGTGACCCTCACAGTAGAGAAACTTTTCATCTTTAACGTAGATGTTTTATCAGTGGTGCTGTATAGAAGGAGAAGTTTTGAAACTACTGTAAAAATAAGACTGATAACTGGAAGCAGGAGGCTTAAGTCCAAACCCTGACTCCAGGGAACTCCTGACTCCAAGGAACATTAATTGACAGGAGCTCATCAAACGCCTCCATACCGACACTGAAACCAAGCACCACACAAGGGCCAACAAGTTTCAGGGCAAGACATACCAAGCAAATTCTCCAGCAACAAAGGAACACAGCCCTGAGCTTCAAGATAAAGGCTGCCCAAAGTCACCCCAAAACCATAGACATCTCATAACTCATTACTGGACACTTCATTGCACTCCAGAGAGAAGAAATACAGCTCCACCCACCAGAACACAAGCTTCCCTAACCAGGAAACCTTGACAAGCCACCTGTACAAACCCACACACAGCGAGGAAACGCCACAATAAAGAGAACTCCACAAACTGCCAGAATACAGAAAGGACACCCCAAACTCAGCAATTTAAACAAGATGAAGAGACAGAGGAATACCCAGCAGATAAAGGAATAGGATAAATGCCCACCAAACCAAACAAAAAAGGAAGAGATAGGGAATCTACCTGATAAAGAATTCCGAATAATGATAGTGAAATTGATCCAAAATCTTGAAATCAAAATGGAATCACAGATAAATAGCCTGGAGACAAGGATTGAGAAGGTGCAAGAAAGGTTTAACAAGGACCTAGAAGAAATAAAAAAGAGTCAATATATAATGAATAATGCAATAAATGAAATTAAAAACACTCTGGAGGCAACAAATAGTAGAATAACAGAGGCAGAAGATAGGATTAGTGAATTAGAAGATAGAATGGTAGAAATAAATGAATCAGAGAGGAAAAAAGAAAAACGAATTAAAAGAAATAAGGACAATCTCAGAGACCTCCAGGACAATATTAAACGCTACAACATTCGAATCATAGGGGTCCCAGAAGAAGAAGACAAAAAGAAATACCATGAGAAAATACTTGAGGAGATAATAGTTGAAAACGTCCCTAAAATGGGGAAGGAAATAATCACCCAAGTCCAAGAAACCCAGAGAGTCCCAAACAGGATAAACCCAAGGCGAAACACCCCAAGACACATACTAATCAAATTAACAAAGATCAAACACAAAGAACAAATATTAAAAGCAGCAAGGGAAAAACAACAAATAACACACAAGGGAATTCCCATAAGGATAACAGCTGATCTCTTCAAGCCAGGAGGGAATGGCAAGGCATACTTAAAGTGATGAAAGAAAATAACCTACAGCCCAGATTATTGTACCCAGCAAGGATCTCATTCAAGTATGAAGGAGAAATCAAAAGCTTTTCAGACAAGCAAAAGCTGAGAGAATTCTGCACCACCAAACCAACTCTCCAACAAATACTTAAGGATATTCTCTAGACAGGAAACACAAAAACTGTGTATAAATTCGAACCCAAAACAATAAAGTAAATGGCAACGGGATCATACTTATCAGTAATTACCTTAAACGTAAATGGGTTGAATGCCCCAACCAAAAGACAAAAACTGGATGAATGGATACAAAAACAAGACCCCTACATATGTTGTCTACAAGAGACCCACCTCAAAACAGGGAACACATACAGACTGAAAGTGAAGGGCTGGAAAAAGATTTTCCATGCAAATAGGGACCAAAAGAAAGCAGGAGTAGCAATACTCATATCAGATAAAATAGACTTTAAAACAAAGGCTGTGAAAAGAGACAAAGACGGTCACTACATAATGATCAAAGGATCAATCCAAGAAGAAGATATAACAATTATAAATATATATGCACCCAACACGGGAGCACCGCAGTATGTAAGACAAATGCTAACAAGTATGAAAGGAGAAATTAACAGTAACACAATAATAGTGGGAGACTTTAATACCCCACTCACACCTATGGATAGATCAACTAAACAGAAAATTAACAAGGAAACACAAACTTTAAACGATACAATAGACCAGTTAGACCTAATTGATATCTATAGGACATTTCATCCCAAAACAATGAATTTCACCTTTTGCTCAAGTGCACATGGAACCTTCTCCAGGATAGATCACATCCTGGGCCATAAATCTAGCCTTGGTAAATTCAAAAAAATAGAAATCATTCCAAGCATCTTTTCTGACCACAATGCAGTAAGATTAGATCTCAAGTACAGGAGAAAAACTATTAAAAAATCCAACATATGGAGGCTGAACAACACGCTGCTGAATAAACAACAAATCACAGAAGAAATCAAAAAAGAAATCAAAATTTGCATAGAAACGAATGAAAATGAAAACACAACAACCCAAAACCTGTGGGACACTGTAAAAGCAGTCCTAAGGGGAAAGTTCATAGCAATACAAGCACACCTCAAGAAACAAGAAAAAAGTCAAATAAATAACCTAACTCTACACCTAAAGCAATTAGAAAAGGAAGAAATGAAGAACCCCAGGGTTAGTAGAAGGAAAGAAATCTTAAAAATTAGAGCAGAAATAAATGCAAAAGAAACAAAAGAGACCATAGCAAAAATCAACAAAACCAAAAGCTGGTTCTTTGAAAGGATAAATAAAATTGACAAACCATTAGCCAGACTCATCAAGAAACAAAGGGAGAAAAATCAAATCAATAAAATTAGAAATGAAAATGGAGAGATCACAACAGACAACACAGAAATACAAAGGATCATAAGAGACTACTATCAACAATTATATGCCAATAAAATGGACAACGAGGAAGAAATGGACAAATTCTTAGAAAAGTACAACTTTCCAAAACTGGACCAGGAAGAAATAGAAAATCTTAACAGGCCCATCACAAGCACGGAAATTGAAACTGTAATCAAAAATCTTCCAGCAAACAAAAGCCCAGGTCCAGACAGCTTCACAGCTGAATTCTACCAAAAATTTAGAGAAGAGCTAATACCTATCCTGCTCAAACTCTTCCAGAAAATTGCAGAGGAAGGTAAACTTCCAAACTCATTCTATGAGGCCACCATCACCCTAATACCAAAACCTGACAAAGATCCCACAAAAAAAGAAAACTACAGGCCAATATCACTGATGAACATAGATGCAAAAATCCTTAACAAAATTCTAGCAATCAGAATCCAACAACACATTAAAAAGATCATACACTATGACCAAGTGGGCTTTATCCCAGGGATGCAAGGATTCTTCAATATCCGCAAATCAATCAATGTAATACATCACATTAACAAATTGAAAAATAAAAACCATATGATTATCTCAATAGATGCAGAGAAAGCCTTTGACAAAATTCAACATCCATTTATGATAAAAACTCTCCAGAAAGCAGGAATAGAAGGAACATACCTCAACATAATCAAAGCTATATATGACAAACCCACAGCAAACATTATCCTCAATGGTGAAAAATTGAAAGCATTTCCTCTAAAGTCAGGAACAAAACAAGGGTGCCCACTTTCACCATTACTATTCAACATAGTTTTGGAAGTTTTGGCCACAGCAATCAGAGCAGAAGAAGAAATAAAAGGAATCCAAATTGGAAAAGAAGTAAAACTCTCACTATTTGCAGATGACATGATCTTCTACATAGAAAACCCTAAAGACTCCACCAGAAAATTACTAGAACTAATCAATGACTATAGTAAAGTTGCAGGATATAAAATCAACACACAGAAATCCCTTGCATTCCTATACACTAATAATGAGAAAACAGAAAGAGAAATTAAGGAAACAATTCCATTCACCATTGCAACGGAAAGAATAAAATACTTAGGAATATATCTACCTAAAGAAACTAAAGACCTATATATAGAAAACTATAAAACACTGGTGAAAGAAATCAAAGAGGACACTAACAGATGGAGAAATATACCATGTTCATGGATTGGAAGAATCAATGTAGTGAAAATGAGTATACTACCCAAAGCAATCTATAGATTCAATGCAATCCCTATCAAGCTACCAACAGCATTCTTCACAGAGCTAGAACAAATAATTTCACAATTTGTATGGAAAAACAAAAAACCTCGAATAGCCAAAGCGATCTTGAGAAAGAAGAATGGAACGGGAGGAATCAACCTACCTGACTTCAGGCTCTACTACAAAGCCACAGTTATCAAGACAGTATGGTACTGGCACAAAGACAGAAATATAGATCAATGGAACAAAATAGAAAGCCCAGAGATAAATCCACGCACATATGGACACCTTATCTTCGACAAAGGAGGCAAGAATATACAATGGATTAAAGACAATCTCTTTAACAAGTGGTGCTGGGAACTCTGGTCAACCACTTGTAAAAGAATGAAACTAGAACACTTTCTAACACCATACACAAAAATAAACTCAAAATGGATTAAAGATCTAAACGTAAGACCAGAAACTATAAAACTCCTAGAGGAGAACATAGGCAAAACACTCTCTGACATACATCACAGCAGGATCCTCTATGACCCACCTCCCAGAATATTGGAAATAAAAGCAAAAATAAACAAATGGGACCTAATTAACCTTAAAAGCTTCTGCACATCAAAGGAAACTATTAGCAAGGTGAAAAGACAGCCTTCAGAATGGGAGAAAATAATAGCAAATGAATCAACTGACAAACAACTAATCTCAAAAATATACAAGCAACTCCTACAGCTCAACTCCAGAAAAATAAATGACCCAATCAAAAAATGGGCCAAAGAACTAAATAGACATTTCTCCAAAGAAGACATACAGAAGGCTAACAAACACATGAAAAGATGCTCAACATCACTCATTACCAGAGAAATGCAAATCAAAACCACTATGAGGTACCATTTCACACCAGCCAGAATGGCTGCGATCCAAAAGTCTACAAGTAATAAATGCTGGAGAGGGTGTGGAGAAAAGGGAACCCTCTTACACTGTTGGTGGGAATGCAAACTAGTACAGCCACTATGGAGAACAGTGTGGAGATTCCTTAAAAAACTGGAAATAGAACCGCCTTATGATTCAGCAATCCCACTGCTGGGCATACACACCGAGGAAACCAGAAGGGAAAGAGACACGTGTACCCCAATGTTCATCACAGCACTGTTTATAATAGCCAGGACATGGAAGCAACCTAGATGCCCATCAGCAGACGAATGGATAAGAAAGCTGTGGTACATATACACAATGGAGTATTACTCAGCCATTAAAAAGAATATATTTGAATCAGTTCTAATGAGGTGGATGAAACTGGAGCCTATTATACAGAGTGAAGTAAGCCAGAAAGAGAAACACCAATACAGTATACTAACGCATATATATGGAATTTAGAAAGATGGTAACAATAACCCTGTGTACGAGACAGCAAAAGAGACACTGATGTATAGAACAGTCTTATGGACTCTGTGGGAGAGGGAGAGGGTGGGAAGATTTGGGAGAATGGCATTGAAACATGTAAAATATCATGTATGAAACGAGTTGCCAGTCCAGGTTCGATGCACGATACTGGATGCTTGGGGCTAGTGCACTGGGACGACCCAGAAGGATGGTATGGGGAGGGAGGAGGGAGGAGGGTTCAGGGTGGGGAACACATGTATACCTGTGGCGGATTCATTTTGATATTTGGCAAAACTAATACAATTATGTAAAGTTTAAAAATAAAAAAAAATTTTTTTTAAATTAAATAAAAAGGAAGGCAAAAAAAAAAAACAACAACAACAAAAACTCAACATTCAGAAAACTAAGATCACGGCATCCAGTCCCATCACTTCATGACAAATAGATGGGGAAACAATAGAAACAGTGAGAGACTATTTTTCTGGGCTTCAAAAGCACTGCAGATGGTGACTGCAGCCATGAAATTAACAGACACTTGCTCCTTGGAAGAAAAGTATGACCAACATTGACAGCATATTGAAAAGCAGAGACATTACTTTGCCAACAAAGGTCTGTCTAGTCAAAGCTATGGTTTTTCCAGTAGTCATGTATGGATGTGAGAGCGGGACTATAAAGAAAGCTGAGCACTGAAGAACTGATGCTTTTGAACTGTGGTGTTGGAAAAGACTCTTGAGAGTTCCTTGGACTGCAAGGAGATCCAACCTGTCAGTCCTAAAGGAAATCAGTCCTGAATATTCATTGGAAGGACTGATGCTGAAGCTGAAACTCCAATACTTTGGCCACCTGATGTGAAGAACTGACTCATTGGAAAAGACCCTGATGCTGGGAAAGATTGAAGGAGGGAGGAGAAGGGGACGACAGAGGATGAGACGGTTGGATGGAATCACCAACATGATGAACATGAGTTTGAGTAGGCTCTGGCAGTTGGTGATGGACAGGAAAGCCTGGCGTGCTGCAGTCCATGGGGTTATGAAGAGTCGGATGGGATTGAGCAATTCACCTTAACTGAAGTGAACTATATAATAATGATTAGATACGATGTGGTTAGCTGTGACAATACTGATATACCCACACTACTAATAATTTGATACATTTGTGGAAAACAGTATAGGTGGTTCTTTGAAAAGGTTAACAAAATTGACAAACTTTAGCCTAACTAACCAAGGGAACAAAAAGTCATCACTCAAAGTACTAAAAGCTAGAATGAAAGAAGCATATTACTATCTTAGTGAGTAGTTTATAAGAGAATACTATAAACAAGTGTCTGCCAATAAATTACGTAATCTAAATGAAATGAACAAATTCCTAGAAAGCCACAAACTACCAAACTGATTCAAGGAAAAATAAAAAGTCTGAATAGAACTATAACAAGTAAAAAAAAAAACTAAAACAGTAAAAAAAGAAATCCTTCCACAAAGAAAAAATCCTTGAACACAAGGCTTCATTGGTGAACATTATCAAATATTTAAAGAATATTTCACTAAAGCTTCATAAATTTTGCCAAAAAATGAAAGAGGATCGACACTTGCTAAATATATATATGAGCCCCATATAACCCCAACAGCAAAACTAGACAAATACATTACAAGAAAATAAGAATATATAAAAAAATACTTCCTTAGGAATATGGATCCTCACAACATACTACCAGACTAAGTCTGCTGTTGCTGCTAAGTCTCTTCAGTCGTGTCTGACTCTGTGCGACCCCATAGATGGCAGCCCTCCAGGCTCCCCTATCCCTGGGATTCTCCAGGCAAGAACACTAGAGTGGGTTGCCATTTCCTTCTCCAATGTATGAAAGTGGAAAGTGAAAGTGAAGTCGCTCAGTCTTGTCCGACTCATAGCAACCCCACGGACTGCAGCCTACCAGGCTCCTCTGTCCATGGGATTTTCCAGGCAAGAGTACTGGAGTGGGGTGCCATTGCCTTCTCCGAAACTAAGTCTAGAGGCATGTTAAAAGAATTATACATCATATCCAAGTGAGATGTAGCCCATAAATATTTCAACATGTAAATCAAACAGTAATATGGATATTAATATTAATAAAAAGAAGAAACAAACACATTTCAATAGATGTAGAAAAATTTCTGACAAAATTCAAACCAATTCTTGATTAAAAATAAAAAACACTCAGCAAAATAGGAATAGTAGAAAACTTGTTCAACATGATTTTTTTACCTTGTAAAAAATCCATACCTAACATAAGATATTACAGTAAAGAATGAAGTTTCTTTCCCCTAAGACCAGGAAAAAGGCAACCGTATCTAGACTCTTTCATTTTTACTCAACACTGTTCTGCAGGTTTGAGTCAGAGTCATTAGGCAAGAAAGTGAAATAAAAAGCATACAAGATACAATAAAAGCATCAAAAAAATAAAATAGGAATAAAATTAACAAAATAAGTGCAAAATTTGTTTGGCTTAAGTTTCACTAGAATCTACATACAAAACAGTGAAAAAAATATCTAAATTAATAGAAAAATACCTTGTGTTAGTGGATTCTAAGACATAACTTTTTGAAGACACCAAAACTCTTCAAAATGATCTACAGGTTCAATGCAATTTCTATCAAATTTCAATAGCCATTTTTCCCCAGAAATTCTCAAACTGACCCTAACATGGAAATGCAAGGGACCTAGTTTAGTCGAATTAATCTTGAAAAAGAAGAGCAAACTTGGAGGGATCATACTTCCTGATTTCAAAAATTACTACAAATCCATAATAATCAGCCAGTGTGGTATTGCCATAAAGACAAACATGTAACTCAATGGAATAGAATTAAGATTCCTGATATAAACCCATATTTACAGTCAGTTGATTTTTACAAGCATGCCAAGATTATTCTGTGAGGAAAGAACAGTCATTTTTCAACAGTCAGTACTGGGTAAATGAATGCAAAAGAATGAATTTTGACTCCTACCTCAAACCATGTCATAAATTAACTCAAAATGGATTATAAACTTAACTACAAGAGACAAAACTATAACTCAAAAAAAACATAGGAGTGAATATATGTGAAAAGGAGGAGTAAATATATGTTACCTTGGATATGACATCAAAGGGACAAAAATAAAAATTTTGTGCTGCAAAGGGCAGTATCAACAAAGTGAAAACACTAACTGAATCACTTTGCTGTACACCTGAAACACTATAAATCAACTATATCTCAATTTTTAAAAAGTCATATAAAAACTCCAAAAAAGGAAAGTGAAAACACAACCCTTACTACAAGCAAAACATTTATAAATCATATATCTGATAGAAGTCTAGTTTCTAAAAAATATAAAGAATTAGTATGACTCAATAGTAGAAAAATACTAACAACCCAATTTAAAAATGGGCCAAAGATTTAAAGAGGTATTTCTCCAAAGAAGATATACAAGTGACAGCAGAGATATTTAAAGATCCTCATCCTTAATTATTAGAGAAATGCAAATCAAAACCACAAAAAGATGCCATTTCACACCCACTAAGATTGCTCTAATAAAGCTTTAAAAAACTAACAGAATTTAACAAGTGTAGACAAGGGGTAGAAAAACAGGAATCCTCATATATTGCTGTTTGGAATGTAAAATATTGCAGCTGCTTTGGGGAAAAAAAAAATTGGCAATTACTCAGAAGGTCAAACATCAAGTTACCAAATGACCCAATTCCATCCAGTGCA
Organism: Bubalus kerabau; assembly: GCF_029407905.1. NCBI lineage: Eukaryota > Metazoa > Chordata > Mammalia > Artiodactyla > Bovidae > Bubalus > Bubalus kerabau. The sequence continues at coordinate 26,948,409 of NC_073644.1, read as the reverse complement.
AACAGAAGTGAAAACAGATGTCCATATAAAAAACTTGTACTTCAGTATTCATAACAACATTATTCATAACAGCCCCAAAGTGGAAATAATCAAAATACCCATCTACTGATGAATTTATAAAACAATATGTGGAATATTCATACAACGGAATATTATTCAGACACAAAAAAGAATCTCGACATAGTTATAATTTAAAAGAAGAAAGACAAAGCCAACTATTTCACCCATTCATTTATAAGAACTGTCGGAAACAGCCTCCCATCTCTCCTCCCCACACCCCCAGCCACCAAATAAGTCCCTGCTATGAAAGCAATTCTGTTACCTATGAAATCCTGATTAAACATCAGAAGAAAGGCCATCAAGCTTTAAGGTTGACAGGTTAACACCTAGTGTGCACCTGAATCCCATAAGCAGAGCATCCCTGCCTCTCGACGTTCTCGCGGTATCTTGAGAAATCCCGGCTGGACGCTGCGGGCAATCATGGCTGAGCTTGTGTCACGCCAAGAATTGTCCTGGAAGTTGTGTAGCGGCCATGCCTTCCTTCAGGCCTCTGCGCTTGCACGTCGCCACCGCGACCTGGCTGGGGCGCTGGTGTCGGCAAACACTCCTTTGGACCGGACTGAAAGTGGTCACACAAACCCTCGGGAAGGACTGGCCGCCCACCTCTGTGGGACCTCAGGTCGGCGGTGAGGCCAAAGGATGCTGACAGGCCTTCATGACAAATATGGGGGTGCAGGCCACCTGGGGCTGCTGGAAGATGCGGCCCTGCTTCTGTACCAGCGGATACCATGGATGCCACTGAACAGTTGCTCCTGACACCGGGTCTCCACAAAATACCGGGCTCCATGAACCCGGGCTGGCAGTAGGTACGTGGAGTAGAGGCGGCACCAGGCAGGCAGTGGGTGTGATCTGTGTGGCACCCCTGGGCGGCGTTACATCAAGGACCTCAAAGCGCATGTCCCGCGCGTCCTCCTGGCACAGCGCCTCCCGGGACACCAGTCAACACGCCATACATGATCTCCTTGAGGGACCGCACACTCTTGGTGATGTCCTTGAGGAGGTCAGGCTGGTGCCGGCGGCCCCAAGCACCACATTTTGCGATTTTCGGCCACGTCCCCCTCGAACTTTGTCAGGTAGCGGGTGGATGCTTGGGCTCCTGATGGCCGACACCTCTCTCTTGATGTCCATTGTCAGGCCATCGGGGAAGGACAACACTTCCATGTGCAGCCGGTTGTGCCTGTCGCAGTTCTTGAATAGGCAAAGTGCATTTGACTCTTTCGCCGACGACTTCACAGGACCAGTTGACCTGACTGGATTTCTTGATAGGGGCTGCAAGTGAGGTCCTCCCAGCATATCACTGGGTGTGGATCAACTGCACCTGCAAAGGCATGTTCCCTGACTCCTCCATGATGCATCACCCTTCCAGATCCCATTTGGCCTGTGGCTTTGGCCGCTCCTCCTGCCCGGCTTGGAGGGAGCAGCTGGGTTCTTGGATTCCACAGCGAGCCTGACCATGGGCCTTACACTGAATTTCACCATGCACGTGTAGTGGGCAGGCTCAATGAAGGCTATGCTGCCTGGCTTCACCAAGAACTAGTCAACACCCACCAGGCCCACAATGTTCCCACAAGGCAAGTAAATATGTGGTTGCCAGGGACTGGGTGGAGGGGGAATAGAGAGTGGCAGCTCTATAATGGTATAGGGGTGCTTTGGGGGTTATGAAAGTATACTGGTATTATAATGGCAAAAAAAGGGCTTCCCAGGTGGCCCTAGTGCTAAAGAACCTGCCTGCCAATGCAGGAGACTTATGAGATGCAGATTCGATCCCTGGGTGGGGAAGATCCCCCAGAGAAGGAAATGCCAACCCATGCCAGTATGCTTGCCTGCAGAATTCCATGGACAGAGGAGCCTGAAGAGCTGCAGTCCATGGGCTCCCAAAGAGTGGACACGACTGAAGCAACATACAATACAGTGGTTGCAAAACCTTGTGATTATACTGAAAACACCAAATTGAAAGAAAGAGATGAATTTTTATGGTAGTGTGTGAATTATAACTGTTTTAAAGTTAAATACAATATTACCTTTAACAGCACTGAACAAAGCTACATGCTGAGAGACTCTATGTATGCTGACCTCTATACTGTATCTTGCTAAGACATTATACTGCTAACATGATGTAGAATAAAAGATACAAAGGGATTCAGGATGCAAAGTAAAGCAATAAAATGTAATACAACTTTTAAAATATAATTATACAAGTTTTTTTTTTTTTCATTTTTAACTTTGTATGTTTCTTTTCAATGGTATGCTGGTAAAATTTTAATAACCAGTAAGTACTATCACCATAGCCAATTGCACCCAGTCTATAGAGTAGAATTGAGAAGAGATGTGTATACAGTTGGCTCACATGAGCTAGTAAGAGCTGACTCCTGCAGACCATTATTGTATTACCTACCTTTGGTACTACCTATACCATACTTCAGTAGTAATTATAAAAGAAATTGATTATAACTTAGACAGTTGTTGTTTAGTTACTAAATAGTGTCCAACTCCTTTGCAACCCCATGGACTGGAGCCTGCCAGGCTCCTTTGTCCATGGGATTTTCTAGGCAAGAATAATGGAGAGGGTTGCCATTTCCTTCTCTAGGGGATCTTCCTGAACCAGGAATTGAACCCACATCTCGTGCATTGGCAGGCAAATTCTTTACCTCTGAGCCACCAGGGAAGCCCAGGCCATACAATGAATTTCCCTTAAACTGATTTACTCCTTCTGCTTACCTCATCTTTCTGACCCCAGTAAATTTTGGTTTTGTGACCCCCTGGCCTTGGAGAAGATTACTATCCTTAAAACTGTCTTTCTTCTATGAGTGACCTGAATTGCATTTATCTATGCAACTTCAGTTTCAAAGAAAATCACTTAAGGATAAACTTACCTTTGTTGGTTTGCTCTCCTCCAATGGGAGAACAGGAAATTATCTTCTTTTCAGGCATGGTTATTTACAGTCATTTGAAACCTAATTAGAAAGAAAAATATTTAAATATCATGAATCAAAATTAGTTTATGTTTAATTTCACTAAAAATTATCAACTCAAGAACTGGTAATATCAGGATATGTATTTAATATAATGTAATGCCTATATAATATATCTGCCTGCAACGTGGGAGACCTGGGTTCAATCCCTGGGTTAGGAAGATCCCCTGGAGAAGGGAAAGGCTACCCATTCCAGTATTCTGCCATGGAGTGCATAGTCCATGGGTCACAGAGTTGGACACGATTGAGCCACTTTCACTTTCACTTTCTATGCCTATATATAAAATCAAAACTAAATTATGTTTAAATGCAAGGAAATTAACATTATACTTTTTCCTCTGAGGATTACTATGAATCTATTTAGGAACACCAAATGTAAAAATTCTCTTTGAAGAGGCAACTTTGATCCTCTGCTCTGCTATCTTAAATAGACACCTGGCCTGAGTACTAGATAACTTAGCATTCAGCGTTGAGGCTGTAGGCTCACAGCACTTTGGGAATTTTAGAACCTTCATTGTTTCGTTTCAGATGATAAAGTTAAACCTTGCTATCATCTTTTCCCTGCATTCCTTCAATTCCTTTTTAAAACATTTTGTATTGTGGACAAAGTCAATTATATACAAGTGAAAGTGAAAGTTGTTCAGTCATGTTCGACTGGAGAAGGCAAGGGCAACCCACTCCTGTACTCTTGCCTGGAAAATCCCATGGATGGGAGGAGCCTGGTAGGCTGCAGTCCATGGGGTCCCAAAGAGATGGACACAACTGAGCGACTTCACTTTCACTTTTCACTTTCATGCATTGGAGGAGGAAATGGCAACCCACTCCAGTGTTCTTGCCTGGAGAATCCCAGGGACAGGGGAGCCTGGTGGGCTGCTGTCTATGGGGTCACACAGAGTTGGACACGACTGAAGCGACTTAGCAGCAGCATGTTCAATTCTTAATGACCCCATGGACTACTCCATGGAATTCTCCAGGCCAGAATACTGGAGTGGGTATCCTTTCCCTTCTCCAGGGGATCTTCCCAACCCAGGGATTGAACCCAGGTCTCCCACATTGCAGGCAGATTCTTTACCAGCTGTGCCACAAGGGAAGCCCCAAAAAGGATAGAGAGAATTACTCATGTAATTTGATCATAATAATAGCCTCAAAGTCTCATGAGATAAAAATCAATTAAGGTGATTCTTACTCAGCACAAACTCAAAGGGAACCCAGCACACAAAGAGACAAAATAACAAAAGTCAACAGAAAGGAAAGATACCAGAAACTGCTCCAGAGTTACTCCAGATAATGAATTACCAGTGTAAAACAGCAGCAGCTATGCTTAACATGCTTATAAATAGAATATCAAATTTTAAAATCTCAGAACTAAAATTATGTAGATTGATACTGTAGATTTGAAAATAAGCCAGTTAGAAATCCATGAACTGCAAGCTGCTGTGTAACTGTGGTTCCAAAACACTGGTTCAGTTTAAAAGCCAACATGACAACACTGAAGAAAGAATTAGTGAAACAAGTTCAGATAAAAAGAAACTATTAGAAAATACAGAAGCAAATGTAAAATTTAATGTGCTCAACCTCCATTTTCAGGAAGATGGAGTGAATGTACTTACCCCTATTCCTTCCCCTACATACAACAATGGACATTATATATAAAATAAACATAAGACTTTAAAAGATGGAGAGAAGAAGGCATCCTGGCTAGGTACCTTGAGATCAGAGGAACAATGAGGTGTGAGTTTCCAAGACTTTCTTTTTGCCTTATACATTCCAGACTTGAAACTAAAGAAACCAGAAACCCAGATAAGTATGCCAAAGGATACAGACCAAATAAATTGCTGACAAAAACCTGCTGTCTCTAGCCAAGGGACTACCAGGAAAGGGGCAGTATAGCAAAAGGGAATACATTTATATAATTGTCTCTCTATTCCAGCCAAATACCACAGAAAAAAACTGGCCCCACAAAGGCAGAATCAGGGGCCAAGATTATTTCCATTCTTGCTAAGTGGTAAGGGGGCACCCCTAGTTACTTGCTGGTGTGATGTCAGAAGACTCTGATGTCCTGTAGGAATCCAGGACTTCCATCTCCACTGGTTGGAGGCAGCCTCCCCCATCTCAGTATCAACGGACACTCTGTGGGGAGACTGGACATCCACACCTCCTTATAGCTCTAACCAGGCACCTCTTCTCTTCCCCAGTGGGTTGGCCTCAGAGCAGGCTTAGTCATAAGTCACAACTTTTCACTACAATCCAGTAGTTAGGAGGACCACACGCTCTCTATGGTGTTAGTGGTGTCCATGTAGGAAGCAGTGACTGGGCATCCCTACCTCTCCCAGTGAGGGAGGTGTCACAGAAAGTCTAGTTGGAAGCTAGGACCCACAACCTCTTCTTGGCAATAAGAAGTGGAAACTAAAATCTCAATGGGATATCTATACAGCTTATCAGAATGACTGAAACAAACAAACAAAAAAAATAGTTGCAACACCAAATCCTGGCAGGAATGTGGAAAAATTGGGTCACTCTTACACTGCTGGTTAGAGTATGAGATGACATAGCTACTATGGAAAAGAGTTTAGCAGTTCCTTTTAAAACTAAAAATGACTGTCAATATGACCCAGTTAGTTGCACTCTTGAATATATATCCCAGAGAAATAAAAAACATATTTTCACTCAGAAACTTATGCAAGAATATCCTTAGGAGCTTTGTTCGTACTAACCAAAAAGCACACTACCCAAATGTCCTTCAGTGGTGCATAATTAAAAGTTGTGCACATCTGTAACATGGAATACCACACCACAATAAAAGGGAACAGACTCTCCATACACACAACACCTTGGACGACCCAAGATTAATTATGCTGAATGGAAAAAAAAGTCTCAAAAGATGTGTATTGCATGATCCATTTCATTTATGAAATAACATAATTATAGAGATGGAGACAGGATCATTGGTGGGAAGAGGGTGACATCAGGGAGTATTGTGATGATGTGCAATTAAATATTTTTTTTTTAATTTTATTTTATTTTTAAACTTTACATAACTGTATTAGATTTGCCAAATATCAAAATGAATCCGCCACAGGTTTACATGTGTTCCCCATCCTGAACCCTCCTCCCTCCTCCCTCCCCATTCCATCCCTCTGGGTCGTCCCAGTGCACCAGCCCCAAGCATCCAGTATCGTGCATCGAACCTGGACGGGCAACTCGTTTCATACATGATATTTTACATGTTTCAATGCCATTCTCCCAAATCTTCCCACCCTCTCCCTCTCCCACAGAGTCCATAAGACTGTTCTATACATCAGTGTCTCTTTTGCTGTCTCGTACACAGGGTTATTGTTACCATCTTTCTAAATTCCATATATATGCGTTAGTATACTGTATTGGTGTTTTTCTTTCTGGCTTACTTCACTCTGTATAATAGGCTCCAGTTTCATCCACCTCATTAGAACTGATTCAAATGTATTCTTTTTAATGGCTGAATAATACTCCATTGTGTATATGTACCACTGCTTTCTTATCCATTCATCTGCTGATGGACATCTAGGTTGCTTCCATGTCCTGGCTATTATAAACAGTGCTGCGATGAACATTGGGGTACTCGTGTCTCTTTCCCTTCTGGTTTCCTCAGTGTGTATGCCCAGCAGTGGGATTGCTGGATCATACGGCATGTCTATTTCCAGTTTTTTAAGGAATCTCCACACTGTTCTCCATAGTGGCTGTACTAGTTTGCATTCCCACCAACAGTGGAAGAGGGTTCCCTTTTCTCCACACCCTCTCCAGCATTTATTACTTGTAGACTTTTGGATTGCAGCCATTCTGACTGGCGTGAAATGGTACCTCATAGTGGTTTTGATTTGCATTTCTCTGATAATGAGTGATGCTGAGCATCTTTTCATGTGTTTGTTAGCCATCTGTATGTCTTCTTTGGAGAAATGTCTATTTAGTTCTTTGGCCCATTTTTTGATTGGGTCATTTATTTTTCTGGAGTTGAGCTGTAGGAGTTGCTTGTATATTCTCGAGATTAGTTGTTTGTCAGTTGCTTCATTTGCTATTATCTTCTCCCATTCTGAAGGTTGTCTTTTCACCTTGCTAATAGTTTCCTTTGATGTGCAGAAGCTTTTAAGGTTAATTAGGTCCCATTTGTTTATTTTTGCTTTTATTTCCAATATTCTGGGAGGTGGGTCATAGAGGATCCTGCTGTGATGTATGTCAGAGAGTGTTTTGCCTATGTTCTCCTCTAGGAGTTTTATAGTTTCTGGTCTTACGTTTAGATCTTTAATCCATTTTGAGTTTATTTTTGTGTATGGTGTTAGAAAGTGTTCTAGTTTCATTCTTTTACAAGTGGTTGACCAGAGTTCCCAGCACCACTTGTTAAAGAGATTGTCTTTAATCCATTGTATATTCTTGCCTCCTTTGTCGAAGATAAGGTGTCCATATGTGCGTGGATTTATCTCTGGGCTTTCTATTTTGTTCCATTGATCTATATTTCTGTCTTTGTGCCAGTACCATACTGTCTTGATAACTGTGGCTTTGTAGTAGAGCCTGAAGACAGGTAGGTTGATTCCTCCCGTTCCATTCTTCTTTCTCAAGATCGCTTTGGCTATTCGAGGTTTTTTGTTTTTCCATACAAATTGTGAAATTATTTGTTCTAGCTCTGTGAAGAATGCTGTTGGTAGCTTGATAGGGATTGCATTGAATCTATAGATTGCTTTGGGTAGTATACTCATTTTCACTACATTGATTCTTCCAATCCATGAACATGGTATATTTCTCCATCTGTTAGTGTCCTCTTTGATTTCTTTCACCAGTGTTTTATAGTTTTCTATATATAGGTCTTTAGTTTCTTTAGGTAGATATATTCCTAAGTATTTTATTCTTTCCGTTGCAATGGTGAATGGAATTGTTTCCTTAATTTCTCTTTCTGTTTTCTCATTATTAGTGTATAGGAATGCAAGGGATTTCTGTGTGTTGATTTTATATCCTGCAACTTTACTATAGTCATTGATTAGTTCTAGTAATTTTCTGGTGGAGTCTTTAGGGTTTTCTATGTAGAGGATCATGTCATCTGCAAACAGTGAGAGCTTTACTTCTTCTTTTCCAATTTGGATTACTTTTATTTCTTTTTCTGCTCTGATTGCTGTGGCCAAAACTTCCAAAACTATGTTGAATAGTAATGGTGAAACTGGGCACCCTTGTCTTGTTCCTGACTTTAGAGGAAATGCTTTCAATTTTTCACCATTGAGGATAATGTTTGCTGTGGGTTTGTCATATATAGCTTTGATTATGTTGAGGTATGTTCCTTCTATTCCTGCTTTCTGGAGAGTTTTTATCATAAATGGATGTTGAATTTTGTCAAAGGCTTTCTCTGCATCTATTGAGATAATCATATGGTTTTTATTTTTCAATTTGTTAATGTGATGTATTACATTGATTGATTTGCGGATATTGAAGAATCCTTGCATCCCTGGGATAAAGCCCACTTGGTCATGGTGTATGATCTTTTTAATGTGTTGTTGGATTCTGTTTGCTAGAATTTTGTTAAGGATTTTTGCATCTATGTTCATCAGTGATATTGGCCTGTAGTTTTCTTTTTTTGTGGGATCTTTGTCAGGTTTTGGTATTAGGGTGATGGTGGCCTCATAGAATGAGTTTGGAAGTTTACCATCCTCTGCAATTTTCTGGAAGAGTTTGAGCAGGATAGGTGTTAGCTCTTCTCTAAATTTTTGGTAGAATTCAGCTGTGAAGCCGTCTGGACCTGGGCTTTTGTTTGCTGGAAGATTTTTTATTACAGTTTCAATTTCCGTGCTTGTGATGGGTCTGTTAAGATTTTCTATTTCTTCCTGATCGAGTTTTGGAAAGTTGTACTTTTCTAAGAATTTGTCCATTTCTTCCTCGTTGTCCATTTTATTGGCATATAATTGTTGATAGTAGTCTCTTATGATCCTTTGTATTTCTGTGTTGTCTGTTGTGATCTCTCCATTTTCATTTCTAATTTTATTGATTTGATTTTTCTCCCTTTGTTTCTTGATGAGTCTGGCTAATGGTTTGTCAATTTTATTTATCCTTTCAAAGAACCAGCTTTTGGTTTTGTTGATTTTTGCTATGGTCTCTTTTGTTTCTTTTGCATTTATTTCTGCTCTAATTTTTAAGATTTCTTTCCTTCTACTAACCCTGGGGTTCTTCATTTCTTCCTTTTCTAGTTGCTTTAGGTGTAGAGTTAGGTTATTTATTTGACTTTTTTCTTGTTTCTTGAGGTGTGCCTGTATTGCTATGAACTTTCCCCTTAGGACTGCTTTTACCGTGTCCCACAGGTTTTGGGTTGTTGTGTTTTCATTTTCATTCGTTTCTATGCAAATTTTGATTTCTTTTTTGATTTCTTCTGTGATTTGTTGGTTATTCAGCAGCGTGTTGTTCAGCCTCCATATGTTGGAATTTTAATAGTTTTTCTCCTGTAATTGAGATCTAATCTTACTGCATTGTGGTCAGAAAAGATGCTTGGAATGATTTCTATTTTTTTGAATTTACCAAGGCTAGCTTTATGGCCCAGGATGTGATCTATCCTGGAGAAGGTTCCATGTGCACTTGAGAAGAAGGTGAAATTCATTGTTTTGGGATGAAATGTCCTATAGATATCAATTAGGTCTAACTGGTCTATTGTATCGTTTAAAGTTTGTGTTTCCTTGTTAATTTTCTGTTTAGTTGATCTATCCATAGGTGTGAGTGGGGTATTAAAGTCTCCCACTATTATTGTGTTACTGTTAATTTCTCCTTTCATACTTGTTAGCATTTGTCTTACATACTGCGGTGCTCCCGTGTTGGGTGCATATATATTTATAATTGTTATATCTTCTTCTTGGATTGATCCTTTGATCATTATGTAGTGACCATCTTTGTCTCTTTTCACAGTCTTTGTTTTAAAGTCTATTTTATCTGATATGAGTATTGCTACTCCTGCTTTCTTTTGGTCCCTATTCGCATGGAAAATCTTTTTCCAGCCCTTCACTTTCAGTCTGTATGTGTCCCCTGTTTTGAGGTGGGTCTCTTGTAGACAACATATGCAGGGGTCTTGTTTTTGTATCCATTCATCCAGTCTTTGTCTTTTGGTTGGGGCATTCAACCCATTTACGTTTAAGGTAATTACTGATAAGTATGACCCCGTTGCCATTTACTTTATTGTTTTGGGTTCGAATTTATACACCATTTTTGTGTTTCCTGTCTAGAGAATATCCTTTAGTATTTGTTGGAGAGCTGGTTTGGTGGTGCAGAATTCTCTCAGCTTTTGCTTGTCTGAAAAGCTTTTGATTTCTCCTTCATACTTGAATGAGATCCTTGCTGGGTATAATAATCTGGGCTGTAGGTTATTTTCTTTCATCATTTTAAGTATGTCTTGCCATTCCCTCCTGGCTTGAAGAGTTTCTATTGAAAGATCAGCTGTTATCCTTATGGGAATTCCCTTGTGTGTTATTTGTTGTTTTTCCCTTGCTGCTTTTAATATTTGTTCTTTGTGTTTGATCTTTGTTAATTTGATTACTATGTGTCTTGGGGTGTTTCGCCTTGGGTTTATCCTGTTTGGGACTCTCTGGGTTTCTTGGACTTGGGTGATTATTTCCTTCCCCATTTTAGGGAAGTTTTCAACTATTATCTCCTCAAGTATTTTCTCATGGTCTTTCTTTTTGTCTTCTTCTTCTGGGACCCCTATGATTCGAATGTTGTAGCGTTTAATATTGTCCTGGAGGTCTCTGAGATTGTCCTCATTTCTTTTAATTCGTTTTTCTTTTATCCTCTCTGATTCATTTATTTCTACCATTCTATCTTCTAATTCACTAATCCTATCTTCTGCCTCTGTTATTCTACTATTTGTTGCCTCCAGAGTGTTTTTAATTTCACTTATTGCATTATTCATTATATATTGACTCTTTTTTATTTCTTCTAAGTCCTTGTTAAACCTTTCTTGCATCTTCTCAATCCTTGCCTCCAGGCTATTTATCTGTGATTCCATTTTAATTTCAAGATTTTGGATCAATTTCACTATCATTATTCGGAATTCTTTATCAGGTAGATTCCCTATCTCTTCCTCTTTTGTTTGGTTTGGTGGGCATTTATCCTGTTCCTTTATCTGCTGGCTATTCCTCTGTCTCTTCATCTTGTTTAAATTGCTGAGTTTGGGGTGTCCTTTCTGTATTCTGGCAGTTTGTGGAGTTCTCTTTATTGTGGCGTTTCCTCGCTGTGTGTGGGTTTGTACAGGTGGCTTGTCAAGGTTTCCTGGTTAGGGAAGCTTGTGTTGATGTTCTGGTTGATGGAGCTGTATTTCTTCTCTCTGGAGTGTAATGAAATGTCCAGTAATGAGTTATGAGATGTCTATGGTTTTGGGGTGACTTTGGGCAGCCTGTATCTTGAAGCTCAGGGCTGTGTTCCTTTGTTGCTGGAGAATTTGCTTGTTATGTCTTTCCCTGGAACTTGTTGGCCCTTGTGTGGTGCTTGGTTTCAGTGTCGGTATGGAGGCGTTTGATGAGCTCCTGTCAATTAATGTTCCTTGGAGTCAGGAGTTCCCTGGAGTCAGGGATTGGACTTAAGCCTCCTACTTCCAGTTATCGGTCTTAATTTTACAGTAGTTTCAAAACTTCTCCTTCTATACAGCACCACTGATAAAACATCTACGTTAAAGATGAAAAGTTTCTCTACTGTGAGGGTCACTCAGAGAGGTTCACAGCGTTACATGGAGAAGAGAAGAGGGAGGAGGGAGTTAGAGGTGACCCAAATGAGATGAGGTGGAATCAATAGTGGAGAGAGTGGGCTAGCCAGTAGTCACTTCCTTATGTGCACTCCACAACTGGACCACTCAGAGATGTTCACGGAGTTATACAGGGAAGTGAAGAAGGAGGCAGGAGACAGAGGTGGCCAGAAGGATAAAAGGGGGAAATGAAAAGGCGGGAGACAGATCCAGCCAGTAATCAGTTCCTTAAATGTTCTCCACCGTCTGGAACACACAGAAATTCACAGAGTTGGGTAGAGTAGAGAGGGGTTAGGGAGGAGATACAGGTGACCTGGTGGAGAAAATGGAGAGTCCAAAGGGAGAGAGAGCAGTCAAGCCAGTAATCTCGTACACTAGTGAAAAATGGGTCCTGAAGATTGGGTTCTTAAAGGTACAAAATTGGTAACAAATACATAAAAACAAAAATTAGAAATCTAGAGTAGAGTTTGGAATTTCAAAAATGCAATGTTAATGAAAAGGAGAAGGAAAAGAAAGAGAGAAAAAACGAACAAAGAAAAACAAACAAGGTCGTGAAAGTAATAAAGAAACTACAGGTACAAAATTGATAACTAATACCAAACAGCAAAAATTAAAAATCTAGAGTAGAGTTTGGAATTTCAAAAATACAACGTTAAAAAAAAAAAAGAAGAAGAAGAAGAAGAAGAAAAATAAAGAGAGAAAACAAACAAACCAACAAAAACAATGTCGCAAAAATTATAAAGAAAATACAGGTACAAAATTGATATCAAATACCAAAAAGCATAAATTAAAAATCTTGAGTAGAGTTTGGAATTGCAGATATACGATGTTATATAAAAGAAGAAGAGAAAGAAACAGAGGAAAAAAAAAAGTCACAGCAATTATGAAAAAAACTATAGGTACAAAATTGATAACATATATCAAAAGGCTAAAATTAAAAATCTAGAGTAGAGTTTGGAATTTCAAAAATGCAATGTTAAAGAAAAGAAGAAAAAGAAGAAAAAAAAAAAAAAACCACGGTCAAAAAATTATAAAATATATATATGAAGTTTGCTGAAGAAGAAGAAAAAAAAAAAATAGGGTCTTTTTTTTTTTTTTTTTGCAAAGTAATAGTTATAAAAGTGAAAATTAAAGGACAATAGAGGACTTAAAAAAATTTTTTTTTTAATTAAAAAAAAAAAGAAAGAAAGAAAGATTGATCGTAAAAATAGTAAAAATATATCTAGGTCTTTCTCTGGTTTTGTTGTGAGTATTGTGGGTTCAGTTCATTTTTGGCAGTTCCTTAGTCCGACTTATATTTCTCAAGATCTATAGGCCCCTTCCTATGTAATCCGTAGTAACCACAGGGTTTTAATCTATGGCCTGTAGCTTCCAAGGCGTTTCCCTCTGTTATAGCTTCTTCTGTTTGCTGGTCTCTTCAGTGTCTGGTTCCCGCCCTGACACAAAGGGGACGGTGGAGGACCCTATTTTTTTTTTTTTTTTTTTTTAATTTAGGCTCACTTGTTCAGCCGCGCTGTGGGGAGGGAGGGAGGGATGCTGCAAACAGATAACACTGGCGTGCGCTCGCGGTGCCTCGGCCACACTGGGTCTGCCCCCGCTCATGGCGCGTGTAACCTCCCTGCCCACACTGCTTGGGCTCTAGGTTGTTCCGCCGGGAACAATCAGAGGCCGGCCCTGGACTGAGCTCCCAGGTCCAAGCCGCTCAGGTTCAGGCACTCGGGTAGTCCTCAGAGGCGCAGACTCGGTTGGGCCTGCGTTTTGTGTTCTTCCCAGGTCGAGCAGCTCAGGTGATGAGGTGTTTGGCGGGCGCCAATGCTGCGACTTATCGCCTCCCCGCCACTCGGTTATCTGGGTGTAAAACCGGCGCACCTTCTCAGGCAGATATTGACCGTCCAGACCCCCAAGAAGTTTTAGTTAGCAAAGAAGCCTGCTTACAGTTTTATAGATAGTGTCTCTCTGGGGCTGCGATTGCCCCCTTCCGGCTCTGGCTGCCTGTCACCGGAGGGGGAAGGTCTGCAGCCGGCTATCTCTGTTCAGTCCTTTGTTCTGTGCGCGGGCCTGGCGGTGTCTTAGGTTAGGGCTGGCTTTTCGCGTGGTAGATATCCCACAGTCTGGTTTGCTAGCCCAAATTATTTCGCTCAGATAGCGCTCAGGACATTCGGCCCGATTCTTACTCTAAGGGACACAGCCCGTGCCGCACTTCCCTGCCCAGCCCCCGCTTGCTAATGCCGTGTGCAGGCGTCTGCGCTGCTTCTCCGCTGGGGGAGTTCCCGTAGGGCTCACAATCCGCGATTTTTAATTTTTTTTTTTTTTTTCCCCTCCCTTTTATGTTGCCCTCTGTGCTTCCAAAGCTCGGCACAGATTCGGCAGTGAGAGGGTTTCCTGGTGTTTGGAAACTTCTCTCTTTTTAAGACTCCCTTCCCGGGACGGAACTCCGTCCCTCCCTCTTTTGTCTCTTTTTTTGTCTTTTATATTTTTTCCTACCTCCTTTCGAAGAGTTGGGCTGCTTTTCTGGGTGCCTGATGTCCTCTGCCGGCATTCAGAAGTTGTTTTGTGGAATTTACTCGACGTTTAAATGCTCTTTTGATGAATTTGTGGGGGAGAAAGTGTTCTCCCCGTCCTACTCCTCCGCCATCTTGGCTCCTCCTCCGCAATTAAATATCTTGATGGTGAGTAGTGGTTGGTGTTTACACAGAGCTACACATTTAATACAATTTCATAGAGCTATATCAGATCAGATCAAATCAGATCAGTTGCTCAGTTGTGTCCGACTCTTTGCGACCCCATGAATCACAGCACACCAGGCCTCCCTGTCCATCACCAACTCCTGGAGTTCACTCAGACTCACGTCCATCGAAGTCAGTGATGCCATCCAGCCATCTCATCCTCTGTCGTCCCCTTCTCCTCCTGTCCCCAATCCCTCCCAGCATCAGAGTCTTTTCCAATGAGTCAACTATTCGCATGAGGTGGCCAAAGTACTGGACTTTCAGCTTTAGCATCATTCCCTCCAAAGAAATCCCATGGCTGATCTCTTTCAGAATGGATTGGTTGGATCTCCTTGCAGTCCAAGGGACTCTCAAGAGTCTTCTCCAACACCACAGTTCAAAAGCATCAATTCTTTGGTGCTCAGCCTTCTTCACAGTCCAACTCTCACATCCATACATGACCACAGGAAAAACCATAGCCTTGACTAGACGAACCTTTGTTGGCAAAGTAATGTCTCTGCTTTTGAATATGCTATCTAGGTTGGTCATAACTTTCCTTCCAAGGAGTAAGCGTCTTTTAATTTCATGGCTTCAGTCACCATCTGTAGTGATTTTGGAGCCCAAAAAAATAAAGTCTGACACTGTTTCCACTGTTTCCCCATCTATTTCCCATGAAGTGGTGATACACACACAAATAAGTGTATATATTATGGGTGAAATCTAAATAAGTTCTATGATTTGTGGTTTGATATTGTACTACAGTACCTTATGATGCTAACACTGAGGGATGGTGGGTGAAGCAGACAGAAAAGCTTCCTGTATATTTCTTTGCAACTTCTTATGAATCTATACTTATCTTTAAATAAAAAACTTACAATAAATAAAAAGCTCTAAAGGAAAAGAAAAAAATGATACCTAGAAAATCCTCATGCTTATGGAAATTAAGAAATAAAACTATAAATAAACAATAGAACGTATCACAGTGGAACTTGGAAAACATTTTGAACAATGATCATGAATATAAACATATCACAACATATGGGACACAGCAGAGCAGTGATTGGAGACAGTGTGAAGGGGTGAGGGGTCTATTTTAAATAGGGTCTTTGGGGAGAAGCCCTCCTTCAGAAAGTGACTATGATGAAGTGATTGGAGACAGTGTGAAGTGGGGAGGGGTCTATTTTAAATAGGGTCTTTGGGGAGAAGCCCTCCTTCAGAAAGTGACTATGATGAACTGGGAGAATGTGCCATAAAATTTTAGAGAAGAGTCATCCAGGAGGAACTGAAAGAGATCCAAAGCAGGAATAAGCTAAGAATGGCCCAGAAACAGTAATTGTAAATAATTAACTCTAGAACCAGCCTTAATGCAAAAGCAGAAATTAACAACCAAAAGGTCTAGAGCATTCCAGCTGACATTCATCCAGAGCATCCTATCAGCCGGGGCCTGGTCCCTGCTTCCTGGAATGCTCAGGCTGTTTTCACCATGGCAGACAAGCTTGTTAACTTGCCCTTCACTGGTCTTGCCAGAAAGCTGATTGTTAAATTTTCATTAATTTTGCAAGTCAGTTGAGGCCATGTGGTAGTTTGAAATCAGCCATGGTGAGTAGATTTACACCATGAAAATCAACAAATGCCACAAATCAGGCCTTGTTTCTGTTTTTGTTTTGTCTTGAAATGTGGTTGTTAAATATTTATCAATGCACTACCAGAAAACACAGATTCCTGAGAAAACAGGACATAAGCTGCATTATTAGATAAAATATAAGGCTACTGGAAGAGAGAATGAGACAATTATAGATAAGATTATTGAGTTGGGTGGGGTTATCAAAGCTGCAATCCACTCAGAAGGAAAGCAATGAATAATTTGGTTCTAGAAATTGGATCATGAGGAGGAATAGGGTCATAAGAATGGAATGGTAAGTAAAGGAGAATGTTAGTTTTAGGCTAAAGAAGTTTAGCTATCAGTTGTTTCAAATATTATATCTTCTTAAGCTATTTCCAATTTGTCCCTTTTGAAAATATCCTCTGCTTCAGGGAGGAAATAGAAGGAATCAGATTTAAATTCTAATTTAATATTACCAGACTTCCCTGGTGGCTCAGACGGTAAAGTGTCTGCCTAGAATACGGGAGACCTGGGTTCAATCCCTGGGTCAGGAAGATCTCCTGGAGAAGGAAATGGCAACCCACTCCAGTATTCTTGCCTAGAAAATCCCATTGACAGAGGAGCCTGGTAGGCTACAGTCCATGGGGTCGCAAAAAGTCAGACACAACTGAGCGACTTCATTGTCTTTCTTTCTTTAATATTACCAAACCCATAAACCAAGCACATGTGTACCTCGCAGGGCCTCTTCCTGGTCTGACAAAGAAGGGTATCCCTTGGCTGGCTTGTCCCTACTTGTGCCAAGAGCTCACAACACCTCCCTCCTAACTCACTGCTTCCAATTACAATTGTAAAATTCTTGTGCTTTTTTCTTAAAACAGTTGTTTTTGTTGACATTCGTGAGGCCACACATTTCTTTCTTTTCAGTTCCCTCCCAATCAACTGAAGTACCTTTCTTTCCATTGCTCTGATCCCTTATGAAAAGCCCTGCATCAGAGCATCCCTTTCAGTATCTATTTACTCCACTACATTTTCTTCTAATAACTCATTATTACTTAATATTTATTATAATTTTATAAACATTTCCTTTATTTTCTCTTTTTCCATTAGAATTCAGGGTCTATGATGTTCACTGCTGAGGCCCTAGCATCTACAATGGCACTATTAAATAGAACTTTGTACAGTGATGAAAATGTTCTGCATCTGTGTTGTCCAAAATGGTAAGCATTACCCTAAGCCACATGATCACTTAGAATCACACTGATCACTTGAAATGTGGCTAATGTAACTGTGGAATAGATTTTTAATTGTATTTCATTTTAATTAATTGAAATTTAAATCACCACATATGGCTAATGGATATGATACTATATTGGACAGCACCTGGAACATTGGAGGAGTTCAAAAGGTCTTACTGAAAATGAGGGACTTCCCTGGGGGTTCAGTGGTTAAAAATCCATCTTGCAATGTAGGAGACATGGGTTCAATCACTCTTGGGGAACTAAGATTCCACATACCATGGGCCCACTAAGCCTGCGTGCCACAATTAGAGAGCCTACAGGCCACAACTGAGCCCTCACACCACAACAAAGGATCCCATGTGATGCAGCAAAGATCCTACATGCTGGAACTAAGACCCAATGTAGCCAAAGAAATATTTTTTTAAAAAGCAAATGAATGATGCATGAATGGAAAAAAAAAATGCATGTAAGAATGAAGTACCTGCAGTCAGTTTATAATCCTACAGATTTTGTTTGGGAATATCACTTTTCCTCTTTCTGTTTGTGCTTTTTGGCATTGGCTTTGTTTTTTTTTTAATATAAATTTATTTATTTTAATTGGAGGCTAATTACTTTACAATATTGTATTGGTTTTGCCATATATCAACATGAATCTGCCACGGGTGTACACGTGTTCACCATCCTGAACCCCCCTCCCACCCCCCTCCTCGTACCATCCCTCTGGGTCATCCCAGTGCACCAGCCCCAAACATCCTGTATCCTGCATCAAACCTGGACTGGCGATTCATTTCATATATGATATTATCCATGATTCAGTGCCATTCTCCCAAATCATCCCACCCTCTCCCTCTCCCACAGAGTCCAAAAGACTGTTCTGTACATCTGTGTCTCTTTTGCTGTCTTGCATACAGGGTTATCATTACCATCTTTCTAAATTCCATATATATGCGTTAGTATACGGAGGGGGAGGGGCTGGTGGGCTGCCATCTATGGGGTCGCATAGAGTTGGACACGACTGAAGTGACTTAGCAGCAGCAGCATACTGTATTGGTGTTTTTCTTTCTGGTTTACTTCACTCTGTACAATAGGCTCCAGTTTCATCCATCTCATTAGAACAGATCAAATGTATTCTTTTTAATGGCTTAGTAATACTCCATTGTGTATATGTACCACAGCTTTCTTATCCATTTATCTGATAATGGACATCTAGGTTGCTTCCATGTCCTGGCTATTATAAACAGTGCTGCGATGAACATTGGGGTACACGTGTCTCTTTCAATTCTGGTTTCCTCGGTGTGTATGCCCAGTAGTGGGATTGCTGGGTCATAAGGCAGTTCTATTTCCAGTTTTTTAAGGAATCTCCACTGTTCTCCATAGTGGCTGTACTACTTTGCATTCCCACCAACAGTGTAAGAAGGTTCCCTTTTCTCCACACCCTCTCCAGCATTTATTCCTTGTAGACTTTTGGATCGCAGCCATGGCATTGGCTTTGTTATTCAATTTTCAGTTAACATGTTTGTGTTTCCAAACTGGAATAGTATATAACACGTAGAATTCCTTTTGTTTCACCACTCTTCATCAGGCATCTCAGCAAATCACTACATTCCTCAAATTTTGTTTGATTCTTCACTGCTGAAACAATTTCTGAGCTATCTTTCTAGACAGAAAACCTTCTCATTTTACCCATTTCCTCTCATGATTTTGTGTTTGTTTGTTTTAAATATTATTATTGTGAAATACTATATAGAAATATTTTAAAAAATACCTTGTATCCAACAATGTGGCCTAAGAAATAAGTGGTTAACAGTAACATTCAAATTCCAGTGTATTCCTCAGTGGTTCCCTTCTTCCCTCACCAGAAATTGCAGCTATCAAATATATAAATGTCATGGTTTCAGTTTATTTCTATTACATATGTATCTCAAAATGATATGCTGTATAATACTGATTTAGTGTTTTACATCTTTATTTGAGCTTCCCTGGTGGCTCAGATGGTAAAGAATCTGCCTGCAATGCAGGAGACCTGGGTTCTATCCCTGAGTCAGGAAAAAGTTGGCTTAAAAGTCAGCATTCAAAAACCTAAGAGCATCACATCCAGTCCCATCACTTCATTGCAAATAGATGTGTTGAAACAGTGGCAGATTTCATTTTCTTGGGCTCCAAAATCACTGTGGATGGGGACTGAAGCCATGAAATTAAAAGACACTTGCTTCTTGGAAGCAAAGCTATGACAAACCTTGACAGCATATTAAAAAGCAGAGACATCACTTTGCTGACAGAGGTCCGTATAGTCAGAGTTATGGTTTTTCCAGTAGATAGGTACAGATGTGAGAGTTGGACCATGAAGAAGGCTGAGCACTGAAGAATTGATGCTTTCGAATTATGGTGCTGGAGAAGAGTCTTGAGCATCCCTTGTACAGCAAGGAGATCAAACCAGTCAATCCTAAAGGAAATCTGTCCTGATATTCATTGGAAGGAATGATGCTGAAGCTGAAACTCCAATACTTTGGCAACCTGATGTGAAGAGTTGACTCATTAGAAAAGACCCTGATGCTGGGAAAGATTGAGGGCAGAAGAAGGGGGTGAAAGATATGAAATGGTTGGATAGTGTCACTGACTCAATGGACATGAGTTTGAGCAAACTCCAGGAGAAACAGAAGGACAGGGAAGCCTGGAATGCTGCGGTCCATGGCGTCGCAAAGAGCTGGACATAACCTAGTTACTGAACAACAGGAATCTTTTTATGAATGATATTATACTCTATGAATCATTCTACAACATTTTTACTTGTTCATTACATTTTTGTGATTTATCTGTTTGCTACATACAGCTGTATTTCATTCTTTTTCACTGCTGTATAGAATTCTATTCAGTATAACATTCTCCTAATGGCCATTTCAATTTTTTTCAAGTATTTTCCCTATTGTTACTAAGTCTTCTATAAGATTCATCTACACTTTTCTTTGTGAATTATACTGGAGTATTTCTAGGGTATAAACCTGGGGAAATATGTGCTTGGATGTGTTTGTTTCCTTTAGTCTTCACCAGTTCTAGATATAGGCCTTTGTTATTAATGTGCATTAAAAAGATCTTCTCACAGTTTATTCCAGTATTTTTAATTTTTAAAATGTTTATTTTTAATGGGAATAAGAATAATAAATCAGTTACCCATTGCCCAAATCCACAAACAATATCAAAAGTCACCTTTTAGAGAGCTTACCCAACTCCACAAAAATTATAGTCTTAAATCAGTGACAATAAGTATCATATGCTCTTCTAATACCTAACAAATTATCTGTATTTATAGATTTTATCTTTATAAGATGCTGTTTGTTTGTATCCATGTTATTTTAATGACGTTGATAAGGTTATAAAATTATTCTGCTATTTTCCTGCTCTTTCAAATTCTCATAAAAATATTAAGCAGTCTTATCTTAAATCATTTCAACAGCCATGATTCATTCATACATTTTTTTCCCAGTAAACAGTGCAAACATACTGATATTCTTCCAGTAATTATGAATACCATATTTATTTGTTTACTCTCCCTGGCTTTATCTATAATTCAGCTAGTTTATTTTATTCTAATCTAAATATGCCCCAAAATAATTAAAGTCTACATTCTTTTCATAAAGAAGGTTTTTTAAAAATAACCTGACAATGGAAAATACTTCATAAACTGTTTTAATATTCAAAAAGTGATTACTTTTTTACCACCTTTTTACCCCATCATATATAGCTGAAATTTTAAGCTCATTTAAAGTTATGGTTCAAGCAAAAATTATGTCAAATATTCTATCTATATAGCTTCTAAATCCAGTTTAAACATAGCCAGTAAAGAGCACAGAATAAAAATGCAAACCATCAAACAAATGGATCAAATGGGAATCAGAGTTAGGATCCTGGCCAAGGCCAGTAATCAGAGATTCAGAATTTGACTGAGCAGAAGAATGTCCAACCACCACTGAGACTAACCATCTAAAATGACTGAACCAGATTGCCAGTTATATTGGTGATTCTTCACTTGCAGATGAGAGACATTCAGCTTAAACAAAAAAGAAAACATAAAAACACACACACAAAAGGAAAAACCACAACATTAAAAGGACTATTTATGGAAAAGACTCTGGTTAATTAATGGAAAATATCAGCAGTCCATCTGTAAGGAAAGCAGGAATACAGGGACTCAAATGCCATCAGCAGAGAGAACTGCCTCGGCCTCAGATGTTCCTTTCGTACTTGTTCTGATTTTCTTTTTACAACTTGACTCTTTATGTTTCAGATACCTTGGCTGTTGATACTTCTGAGTTTTATATTGTAGACCTTCAGCCATCAAAGAAATGCTGTTGTTTTCTCAAATTTGATTCTAGTTATCTCTGGGAGAATTTTAATAAGCCTTACTTGGACCAAGTGCCTATATTTGACCCAATCAATTATTGCTAGGAAGTCAGAATATTATTATTGCACTAGTTTAAGTCTGCTCTCTATTCCTGGCCACAGGTATAGGGCCAGGGGTAAAATTGCTGTGTATTAGCATTACCGCTCTACTATAATCTGGGGAGTAATGGGTTTGGGGAGAAGATATGCAAGACCAAGCAAACTCTCCTAGAGGCCCTATTCCAAAAACAGCAGGCAGATTCATAGGTGATGGTTCCACACCAAGATGAATATTTTGTCAATTATGCAGAGATGTTTTGGATAATTCCAGTTTTTCCAACAGTGAGCAAAGCTATGTTGTGAGGTAGAAAGCAATGTATCACCAAAAGTGATTAAGACAAACTACAGAATCATTTATGTATTGTATGGGAAAATTTGGAAAATGTCTAAGAGATTGGACTGATTTACCTTCTAAGATCCACTTCAGTTTAATATTTGATAATGCTTAGTTTATTTCATTCCATCCATTCAGTGATTCATTTCACAATTTTCAGTTTGGATCTTATTTATATTACTGTGCTACTTGTTTAAGGTACAAAAGAATAAGATACATTCCCTCAAGGTATATATCCATTTGATTATATATTTTATATTTTTAGTAATAGCAAGGAATTTTAACCCAAGGCCTAGAAGTTACATGTCCATGAGAATAAAATCCTTTCCTTTTTACCACATGTTCTATATTAAACCATACCAGTCATAAAAACAAGCCCACTTACACTTCCATGTTGCCATTCCCCTGCATATTCTTTTTACTCTGCCTTTCCTTTAGGTCTCTTTGTAATATAATGTAGCATAAAATGTCTCCTTTTACTTCTCATCCCCAAATTTACTTATTCCTTCTCCCTATGCTTTCTTATATAAATTCTGCCCTGAGTGCTCCTTTCACAAAGAACCAAGTTTGTCTAATCTTTTACTTTGGTTTATACAATAGATTTTTTATGACAATGTTGAAGGTATTGCAAAATAGTAATGAAAAGTGCAGGAAAACAGGGCATTTTTCTACATCATTCCTATCTGTGTCTATAGCTTCTTTTATAAATCTTTAAGCTCTATTCCTCTGATTTCTAATTTCTTCTCTTTCTTTAATGACTTTCTATTGACTTTATGTCTATATTACATTCAACAGATTAGAGTTAAAATGCATTAAATATTACATCTCATGGTTTTACTAAAGCTGAGCACATCTTCAGAAAGATTAAAGATCATCTCTTTCTACAAATCAAATTAGTACTGAAAAAGCCAGTTTCTACACATTTATTCATAAAGATATCTCTACTGTATTCTGAATTTGTCTAAGGAATGAGCTTTCACCTTTTGATAATTACATGAGACATAAAGAAAGGCAAGCAAATCAAATCAGCTTTTATGATGTTAAATTATTTCATAGGTCAATATCATGTATTAAATTATGATTTCACCTCCGAGCCACATCAAATGATTTTACAGTGAGTGTACTGAGAAACATTTACATTTGCTGTAAAATATGAAGTACTTAAACCGTTCGTATTCAGTAACTGCTTTATGTCTCAAAAGTAAAATGACAAATTCTTATGAATTTGAGCTTTAAAATTCTTATGGAAGAAATTCTTTATAAATTAGAAAATACCTCGTCATTTTAATCGGAGAAGGCAGTGGCACCCAACTCCAGTACTCTTGCCTGGAAAATCCCATGGATGGAAGAGCCTGGTAGGCTGCAGTCAGTGGGATCGCTAAGAGTCGGACATGACAGAGCGACTTCACTTTCACTTTTTACTTTCATGCATTGGAGAAGGAAATGGCAACCCACTCCAGTGTTCTTGCCTGGAGAATCCCAGGGATGGGGGAGCCTGGTGGGCTGCCGTCTATGGGGTAGCACAGAGTCGCACATGACTGAAGTGACTTAGCAGCAGCAGCAGCAACGTCATTTTAATATGGGATAGTTTTTGCTCCTGAAGAAATGTGCCTTTTGATTTTGCTTTTTTAGAATTTTCCAACTATGGATCACTTCAAATTTATTTCTAATAGACATTTTGTGGAATACAAGAAAAATTTGAGAATAACCCCTCCCCTATCCAAGTTTCAGTTTATTTGGAGATACTACTGTTTCATGAAATAAAGGCATCTTGACCCAAGGAAAACAAAAATGATAGCTGTTACTAATACATACTGTCTCTCAAAGTCACTTAGTCATGTCCTACTCTTTGCAACCTCATGGACTGTACTGTCTCCTCTGTCCATGGACTTCTCCTGAAAGACTACTGGAGTGGGTAGCCATTCCCTTCTCCAGGGGATCTTTCCAACCCAGGGATTGAACGCAGGTCTCCTGCATTGCAGGCAGATTCTTTACCATGTAAGCACCAGGGTGGCCCCACTAATACATATTACATATGCATTTACTCTTCACAACAACCTATGAGGTTTATACAGTACTGGCCCTATTTTGCAAAGGAGAAGACGCTCACCAGTGTCTTATGGCTGGCAGTGCAGAACCAGATTTAGCCCTGGAGTCAACCACCATGCTATACTCCCGCTAAAGAGGGCCAGTGTTCCTAAGATGACACAAAAGAACAAAAGAGTTTTCAGGGCTCTCTAAGGTGCTATTGTTTTAAGGATAAGAATGAATATGCAGTTTTCACCAATTATTTATAAAATGTAAACCTGGTTTGACTTTGGAATCAGTGGGAAATTATTTCAAAGTCTCTGTTTGAGACTATAGAATTAGTCTCAAAATTAAATAGATTTAAAGCTTAAATGTTAAAGAATAGCAAGCAGCTAGAGGAAATTGTTTATGTAAATTAAGATGAGGAAGGCCTCTGAGAACAGCACCAAAAACACAGTAACATTCTAGAGATATGGCTCCACAAAAATTTAGTCACCTAGCTATGAAAAGGGCTTCCCTAGTAGTTCAGCTGGTAAAGAATCCGCCTGCAAAGCAGGAGACCCCAGTTCTATTCTTTGGTGGGGAAGATCCCCTGGAGAAGGGATAGGCTACCCGCTCCAGTATTCTTGGGCTTCTCTGGTGGCTCGGACTGTAAAGGATCTGCCAGCAATGCAGGAGACCTGGGTTTGATCCCTGGGTCGGGAAAACTGCCCTGGAGGAGGGCATGGCAACCTATTCCAATATTCTTGCCTGGAGAATCCCCATATACAGAAGAGTCTGGCAGGCTGCAGTCCATCGCAAAGAGTCAGACACGACTGACTAAGCACAACAGGACATACAGTGAATTAATAGAAGAATCAAGTTATATAGTAAAAAGTCATACAGATGTGAAAACTGCAAAGGAATGTCATATAAGGTGATAACATACTTACCTTCTGAATGGATTTATTACCTAAATCCTATAGGGGAGAGAGGAGAAGGCAATGGCACCCCACTCCAGTACTCTTGCCTGGAAAATCCCATGGACAGAGAAGCCTGGAAGGCTACAGTCCATGGGGTCGCTAAGAGTCGGACACGACTGAGCGACTTCACTTTCACTTTTCACTTTCATGCATTGGAGAAGGAAATGGCAACCCACTCCAGTGTTCTTGCCTGGAGAATTCCAGGGACCAGGGAGCCTGGTGGGCTGCCGTCTACGGGGTTGCACAGAGTAGGACACGACTGAAACGACTTAGCAGCTGCAACAGCAGCATAGGGGAGAGAAAATAGTATAATAGGAATAACATACGTTTCTCTTTTGGAAAGGAAATTATAAAATTTTTTTAAAACACATCTTTTAATTCAGGGAACCATACTTAAAAAGATAGAAAATGAAAAGAAAAATCACTTCTACCTAGAAATTCTTTTTATTCAGGTACCCATGCTGTAAATCACTTATCTTTATTAATCATTCAAGCTAGAGGATGTAGAATATTTGCAACCCCTAGAATCAAAGAACTTATTAGCAAAAGTAAGTTTGAACTTCAGATTGCCTCACTGTGAAAGTTAAGTTCTAATGTGCCAGCTTTTAGACAAGTCATTCTATGTAAAAAGATAAGTATCTCCTTATAAAATGATTTTCTTTCCTACCTAAAATGTAACCTTTTTGTTTTTCAACACTTTCAGAACATGTAGAGATAATTATGAGATATGATAAGGCACAACTGTAAGAAAAAGGTTTGGTTTATAAATTGAATTTATTTTAATCACTTCAGATATATCTGCACCTACAAAGAATTATCTCTCAAAAAGATTAGCCTTTGTTTTTCCAAAATTGAAATATGCCAGAACAGCCTTGCTTGACTAAAAAGCAGGCCTGTGATAGCTTCTAAACCTAAACATAATAACCCTATTGTATGACTTTATTCATTCTTAAATGATATTTTTTCATTTTTTAATGATAGTTTTATCAGCAATAAATATATTAAGTGCACAACAGAGCACTTTTGATTAGATAGTCTTTATAGCTTAACTATCCTGAATTATATTTGGGGGTTGTGAGAGTCAACACTACGTGTTCATTACATAATATTCTCTTTCTGGGCACATAGGAAAACTAAATTACTGCAGTCCTTGACCTTATAAACATTCCATTTGCTCTTTCAGCCTTTTCCTTTCCACAGCAGCATTGGAAGCCACATGTTCTGCATCTTAGATCTACAGTGATAGAAGCTGGGTCCCTGGGCTATCTCTTACAAGAGACCCTCTTAGGAAACCTGCCTGGTGTACATCACAGTGACATCATTACAAAAGAGATATTTGTTTCATTAAATCATAGTGGTTTGGGAATTTTTACATAGTGTAGTCTCAACCGTTCTAATAGAGGTTTGCATTATTAAAGCAATTAGCTGATTTAAAATATCGATTCTATCATTATTTGAAAACGAAAAAGAGCAATAATAATGAAAATGGCTGAAATGATGACTCACTTTTATCAAAACTAAAGAATCAAATTGACATAAGTGAACTAACTATAAGTGATTATTCCTTTAACAGTGTTTTAGTAGAATATGGAAAATAGATCTCTTGTGTTTTATAAAGTTCTCTATGTTGAAAGCTAAGAACATTTTCTGTATGGTAAAGCATTTTCACATTTTCCTTGGAATAGCTGAATTATAGAATTCTCAGTTATGAACATATTTTGATTTTGAATTTAAGAACATGATTTTTCATAGAAAATATAGTCATACTGTATTATTTCACATCTGGCCATTTGTATACCGCCATCATTTTTTTGGTTGTTATTAGGTTCACATACTCCCTATGCTTTAAGTAACATACACCAATTTTCATTTTAATATATATTTTCTACCAGATATTAAAATAAATATTTAGCCATTATAATACAAATGATCAGGGATGGTCACAAATTAATCTTGTTGTCACCTGTGATATAAATACCTCTCTTAGAAATCACTCTTATAATAAAGGATGGCTAGGTTCCTAGGTAACCACATCACATCCACCTTTTCCCCAAATAACACCAAGTTTGTTAAAATATTACTATATCAGATAAGTTTGTTGAAATATTAATTTGTATTTATTCTCCCCATATGCTCCTCCTACACCCTTCTCCCATTTTTATCTCATAACAAGATTTTGTAGTTCTCTGTTTCAAGGTTTTTGGACTGAAAGAAAGCAGAAATGACTTTGATCTTTAACTCATGGTGTGTCCTGAAGATGAAGTTAGGATCAGTAAGGTGTTTAGAAGTATTCCCCAAGACTTGCTGGTAGAGGAGGGCTGTGAGTCCAGGAAGGCTCTGGCAGTAACCAGGGAGGTGACCAGACCTGGGGGCAGGGGGGTGACTGTTAGGTGCAGTCAGAAAGGCTGCATCACAGGCATGAGGACTTCCAGTTGCACTCAGTGTGCACACTCCTGGGGGCAGGCCTCTGAAAAGCCTGGGACTCCCGTTGGACCACAGCGCGCGTGGGAGACGCTGTCTGGGTGGGACTCTTACATTTCCAGATGCTCTTGATGCAGCTACAGACCCCAGACACTTGGTACAAATGGTTTGATCTCATTTGCAGAGTGGGACAGAGATGACACCAGAGTGAATAAATTTCCTGCTAAAATGGTGGAATGGGGCCACCAGACTGGACTCGAGCTGATTTAGAGGAAAATTTTAAGCATGGTATTCTTGATACAGCTCAGTTTGTAGACTAAGATCTATGCTTTCTACATTAATAAGATCATTCTGCCAATAGAATCTAACCACATTTTAGCAGCTTTTCTGAGGGAACTGTATTTTACTTTAACATGGCAGTACTATATTTCTCCAACCCAGATGTTAGTATCAGCCCCTCAGGTCCTCTCCCCATACACACACACACCTACCCACCCCCCGCCCCCACATACACAGATGAACACACACCCCAATACAATACTCCTAGGTGTACAAGCCAATGAGTGCTCCTCCTACTAATTTTTCACACTGTAGGACCCTTAGCCAACAAAAATAGAAATCTCTTTTGCAAACACATATAGAAACTTCTCTAAAGACGGCCTGAATGAGCAATGGAGAAAGCCTCATCATTTATGATCGTTGGTAAGAGAAACCATAGAAAATACTTTGGAAAATGGTATGCCTTTGCTCGTTGATTTAATTACTGTTTTATAAAGTATCAACAAGTAGCTCCCTTGAAAATTTTCAGATCTATTATCTGTTAAGAAACTCAAGTGTTGACAACTCAGGTACATTGATTAACATGGTATTATGATACATAAAATATGACCTTTCCAGAGGTTTGTTTATTGCCTTTATAAAAGTATGTGTGTATTAGTTGCTCAGTCGTGTCTGACTCTCTGCAACCCCATTGACTATACGTAGCTCACCAGGCTCCTCTGTCCATGGAATTGTCCAGGCAAGAATACTGGAGTGGGTAGCCATTCCCTTCTCCAGGGGATCTTCCCTGCCCGGGGATCAAACCCAGGTCTCCTGCATTGCAGGCAGATTCTTTACTATCTGAGCCACCAGGGATCTGGCTTTATAAAAGAAAAGACTCTAACATTATCAACTTTTCTAAGGTTATATTTGAATAATGAAAGTGAAAGTGAAGTCACTCAGTCGTGTCTGACTCTCTGTGACTTCATGGACTGTAGCCCACCAGGCTTCTCCATTTTCCAGGAAAGAATATTGGAGTGGATTGCCATTTCCTTCTCCAGGGGATCTTCCCCAACCAGGGATTGCCATTTCC
Organism: Bubalus kerabau; assembly: GCF_029407905.1. Taxonomy (NCBI): domain Eukaryota; kingdom Metazoa; phylum Chordata; class Mammalia; order Artiodactyla; family Bovidae; genus Bubalus; species Bubalus kerabau. Next base: position 26,919,567 of record NC_073644.1, on the reverse strand, counting down.
TTCTCCAGGGGATCTTCCCCACCCAGGGATCACACCTAGGTCTCCCGCATTGCCGGCAGACACTTTACCCTCTGAGCCATCAGGGAAGCTAAAAGCTACTCAGTGTTTGTTAATATTTGTGTAGATATTTTAATGACACTGAGCAAAATTTGTTATTTCTTCTAATGCAACACTCTTCATTCTGCCTGTCATTTTTATAAATTTTGTAGGGTTTAAAGGTTGGATAACCCGAGAAGAATCCTGAGTTTTTCCACAAGGGATACTTAAATTCTACCGAGAATTGTTAGCTAGCACTGATTTTTCTGCTTTTGCTAAAGGATATCCATGCCTTGGCATGGCGCCTCCAAAGTATAGCTGATTTGTATTCATCCAGATTCCCTAAATGATCTTCCCCCAAATGCAAGCTACCGAATTAATACAAACCATATGTTACTAAATAAGAAAGAATTCTAGCTCATATGAGCTACCAAATTAAAATTTAATAAAAATGGAAAGACTAACTCCCTCTTGAATATGACCTCGGCAGAAGGTCATTATTTTTCCTCCTAGAGGTCCTAAAGCACGAAATTGAAAACAGGTAATGTACTACCTCCACTCACCCCATCACCTTCTATTCAGTCAGTGTTCCTCTTCTTACCTTCTTTACCAGAACCCAGTAAGTCATTCAAAGGGAAGGAAAATATGAGACTAAAACTAATAAGAAAATAAAGAAGAATAGGGTGAAGTTTGACAATGAAGCTTTATTTCCCTCTAACTATAGCTGTAAGCCATTAGTTGAAAAATTTAATAATATACTAAGGTTTCCTATTACATGTTTCATTCTAAACAGTAATGCACCTTAACAGCTTCCCACTCCATGATTGACCAGTAATTCAACAAGAGTGATTTCTTTGTATGGAAAGGTACTTTCTCATACTTTTAAAAAAGAAAATCAGAGTAGATGTCACTACGAGGTTATCATTATGCCATGGGGGGAAAGAAAGTAAGTAATGCTACTTTTGAAATATTTTGAAAGAAAGTAAGTAATGCTGGTTTTGAAAGGTTTTAAGATATAAATGTTTGGATTTTTAAAATTACTATGATTTATCAAAGATCTCAATACAAGCATTACTTAATATATTTTCTAGGATTTGTATAATTTTCACTACTACATGATTTTAAATTGTTAATGTTTAGTGTAAAAATCAGAAATTCATCGAGTGGTATAGCTCTTGAGAGATATTAAGTCACACTGGAAAATTAAGCTCTTCACTAATTTCCTATTTGTAAATTATTGGTTAAGAGAAACAGTTTCTCTTTGTTTTAAGACAAACCAAAGATATAAATGAAAATAAACAAATAATAGCACCCAGTAAGAAATCTGTGCTTAGAGAGATAACTAAAAAATAGAGTGTAGATGTGTAGCCATCTGGAGAATAAGAAAATCAAAAGTAATAGGCAGCATTCAGAATTTATTAAAAAGAAATTATGCCAGGAGCTTCTTATTGCAGTTTTCTGTGGAAGTGTTCAAATTAATGAGTAAAGAAATACATTATACACTACATATTTGGGCCCTAGTGATATCATTTTATACATGATCTCATGGCATAATATTTGCTAACTAATCTAAATTAACTTGGCTATAAATGCTATCATACTGATTGAAAATTTGCTAGCATACCACAAAAGCAGCCAGTTATAATGAATGACACAGTTCGATGAAATTGTCTAGAGCCAGAGGGATGATATTGGATCATCTGTGACATCAGATTATAAAATGCAAAGAAATTAATAAATCTGAAAACAGTTGAGATATCAAGCAGGTACAAAATAAAGAGTAGAAAAGAAAGGAGATGTAATGAAAATGACATAAGTCAAAGAAACCAGCAGAAGTTCATTACCACCTTCAGGTGGGGTTGACAGTGGGATCCAAAATGGTTCCCATCATCATCACAAGTATAATTTTGACAAGCCCACTCCCATTTGCTACTTCCAAATCTAAATGGGGGAGGAAGGAGAGAAAAAATAATTTAAAATATTCTTCACCACTGTTATCTGAATCAGTCCTTCAAAATTTCCCCAAATGGCAACAGTTTCAAAATCAAATTCCATTACCAGTTGATGTTTTCCTGCTGCACCTTTGAATGAAGAAATATGTGTTTTATTTCTCTTTGAAGCCACAGTGTATGGCTTCTATTAAGTATTCAAAACTGTTTCTTGAATGAACACTGTTTGAGAGAACATCTCCAGAATGTCAGTCTTAAGTGGTGATGATTAATGGAGCAAAAGAGAAAATTGCTTTTAGTTTATTCCACTGAAGAGTTAATTAAATACAAAAAAAAAAAAAAAAAGCAGTTCCTGGGCCTATTTCCTAGTGCTGTGCTGTCCTATACTATAGACAGTAGCCATAAAATTTTTAAATTAAAACTTCTGTTTTTAGCTACACTAGCCACTTTCCAGTACTCAGTATTCACTGAGTATCAGGTATCAGTGGCCTCTGCATTTTAGAACAGTTCTATCATTGAAAAGTCTTTTGAACAACACTGTTCCAGAGCATGTCAGTAGCATATCATCATTTTCTATGCATATTTTCTAAACTGTATATTCATTTATTTATTCAAAAATACTCACTGAATATACCTTATATACTAGTCACCAAAAATACAAAAATGAATAAGACCCCTGTTTTTAACCATTTAGAATCTTTCATAGGAGAATATTAGTGATCAGATAGTCACAGTCTAGTGCCATGCCATGGGCAGTTAATAGGAAGAAAGCAAAAAAATTGATGCAGAAGAGTACTAAAGATTGATTATTGAAGTAATCAAGGTAAATGTTTTTTTAATTAAGCCAGAGGAAGTAGAAATGGAGAGAAGAAGGAAGAACCAAAAGGTATTTAAGAGGCATAAACAGCGTGATTTGGTGAGAAATTGAGTATAATAGAAAAGATGCAGTTTAGAATAACTCCCAAGCTTCTAGCATGAGGGAATGAAAGAATCGTACCACCATTATCCTGAATTGAGTCTATATGAGGAAGGATTTAGTATGGTTTAGAGGAGAGATGGCTTTCAATTTTTATCTATGGATGCTTTTTAATAGTTATAATGTATGTTTGTCCAAAATTCATGAGAAAGTTTGAGACTAGAGCTGGAGTTTGGGGTATTAATATTGTGGAGCTGGTAGTGGATGAGGTCACACAAAAAGGAATGTTGCCAATGAAAGCAAAGAAAACAAACATTAAGCACTTCTAGAGAAATTTCTGGGAAAACAGAAATGAATGGGATCATAGAAACCAAGAGAAAGGAATTTTAAGAAGGTGCCAACAACCTAAAGAGCTTCAAAAATAAGATATAAGATAAAAACTAGGGGGGAAAATATCCATTTAATGTGCCAATAGGTCAGGAGTGACCTTAACATGAACATTTACCTTAAATGACACAAGCAGAATATTGGTAGCAAGAAACCCATGAGTCAATATGTGGGGAAGAAGGAAAGATGTGAGTGTAACACTTTTTCCAGAAACTGAACAGATTTGAGATGGAAAGAGCTATACATGAAGTGATATGTAGATGCAGGAAGGGATTTTTACTCATTTGCTATTTCTATTATGGAAAAGGTTTGAGCATTTAGTTTAAAAGTTTCTGTGTCCATAGACCATGCTATAATGGGTCCATCTTAGCTGCTGTGGATTACTTGTAGCTTACCTATAGAGCCACTGAGCCTTGGCCAATGCTATGGAATGCATTAGTTAAAGATAAATGATGTTTTGAAACTGTGGGCCTGTAAATTGTTGCAGATCAAGATATATCAGCCTGCAAGCACTGTTTAGTAATAATAATTGGATTTATAATTGTACTTAATTTCAGAGCCTGGAGGAGGGGGCTTTCAAATTAAAGTCTAGCAGCATAGCTAGAATATATGTTTTATGAGGAGTTCATGATAAGAGATCTCCATCATGAAAAATTTTGGGTTTGCTGCTTAGGAGGTGCTTGAGATGTGCACACATAGTGGTTAGACCAAGAATACCTGCGAGACCCAGAGATGGGAGAATAAAGAAATCTATGCCTGAGATCTCTGGACCCTTCCCTGTGAATGTCTTTCTTCTATTGTTTCTGCGCTATATCCTTGTACACTTGTTCCAAGAGCATAAGCTAAGTAAACTAAGCTCTGTAAATCTGTGGAATACTGAGGGTGATTAACACATAATTAACACTGGATGACATAATTTTAATAGCAAAAGTCCTCAGTTTTTCAGTCTCTTGAGTAATTTGTCACACACAAGTGTAATTTAGGGGCTCAATAATTACAATTCCTGAGGCTAGGTTTTTTTCTCAAGGGAAAAAAAAAACAGAAATATAGTTTCATTTTCACAAAACAAGTTTAAAATAAAAAAAAATTGTCCAGTTAGCCATGAAATTTGTTACTAACAACAGCACAGGGATATTTGAATAACTGATTTTCCAGCCAAACTATTTGATTGGTTCATTAAGAGAAGAATCTATTTTAGATATTCACACCTTCTTGGTTGTACTCTTTCACTGTATTTTCAACCATTTCTTTACTTCTCCATCTTCATTGTGTAATTTCACATGCCCAAGCATCCCATCCATTTCTTTGGTTTATGATTAAAAAGTCAAAGTTTTTCCATCATCCCCAACAGTGGAGTGAATCCCTTCAGTTCACACAGAAAAGACTTTTAATTACCTCTGTTCACACAAAGATCCTATAAGTACTTAGGAAAGGAAGCCAGATGGCAATGTTCATAGATATAAACTAAGCTGAAATAGAGTGATATAGTTATTCAAGGAGGAGACAGTTTAATAAAGTGCTATAGGACATAGATTTTAAATCAGTTAGATGTGGAATAAAATTCCAGATGGGCTCCAAGGTATGACCCTGAGAAGGGTACTTAATGAATTTGAGCATCAGTCTCCTCCACCGGAAAATAGTGAAAACAGTAATGCTTCACAGTGTTACTATGAGGAATATTGTAACATATATATGCAAACTGTTTAGTCCATTGACCAGCATATAATAAGTGCTTAATAAATGGTAATGATTTAAATTCAGTGAATAAGGGTTCAATAGCAAATTATATGTTCATGAATATAATCCTTAACCTTTCCAAATCTCTCCACATCTCAGTTTTTTTCAAATAGGAGAGTAAAATTAAATTTACTTAGCTGAATTTTTATGAGCATGGAGGGACTGAATATATAAGTGGTCAATGACCAGATCACATATAAAAATAGAATTCCAACCCACAGTCTCTGCACCAAACAATCCAGAAGCCAAACCAAAGCCTCTGCAGCAGATCATCCCAAAACAGTCAGTGCTTCGTCAGTTACTTCCAGCTCCCCTAGTATTTGCCTGCACTTCTAATTTAGGACCAACCAGAGAAACCCAAATAAACTCCTCAAACCAACCTCAGAGGGTGGTCCACTTCCAGAGCCCGCCTCCAACTTCCCCAGGTCAGCAGCTTCTGGTCAGAGCACACCTGAATCCTTTCTCTTTTCCACTATAAAACTTTACCACTCCCCCGTCTGCCTTTCAGTTTCCATCCTAAGCAATGATGGTGGCTGACTCCCTTGCTATAGCAAGCTCTGGATAAAAAAAAACTATCCATTTGTTTTCATTTGGGTGGTCTTTTTTTCCACAACATTATAACTGAGGTTAACCTCAGTTCAATGCCAATTTTAAAAGGCCACATATATTTTATTAGTGTTATTATTGTGCAGTAAACAGACATGATCATTAAGGCTCACCCATGCAACCATCTGCTTGTGGCTGTACTACTTTTCCATCAGGTATGTAATACAGATGCTCATGATCAATCCAGTTCTCTCCCTGCATCATTACTAAAACCCATTCTTGGACTGCTATGAGTGTTCCAGGTGCTTAAACTCTCTTCTTTTCCTTTCTGATCATATATCCTACCTTCTCTGTTTTGTCTGGACTCACGTCTAGCATTTTAGCAATTCTCTAGTCAACATTCTCATATACCTAGATAACTCTGAGTAGACAAATACTCCTTTTTCCCCAGAAAGGGGGCTCATTTCTTTTGAGTGTTTCCCCACTCCATCCACGTGGTTTGATAGATGCTAGGAATTCTAGTAGCCCATCCCATACATGAATGCTGTACAAACAGGCAGGTTGAACCAACTGGGGTCAAAAACAGTTGTCCTAGGCCATTTCTAGATTTTTCTTATTAGGTATAAGACTGAGAATCTTTTAGTCTCAGAGCTCACAAATTCCAAATTTGTGAGATTTTCAGAGCTCTTGGAAGTCATGGTTCTAGCCTGGTGGAATAGTCCATTGTGAGAATGATGTCTGTATTCAAAAAGCAAAAGAAAGAAGAGTGTATGCAGGTATCATTCACTGCTCTAGGAAACAGAGAAGAAAGAACAAACAGTTTAGTTGAGTATGGGCTTATGCTGAGTCTTGGACAAGAGCAGAGGAGAGAAAGCAAGGTTGTGGAAAAAAGAAATCAAAATTTGCATAGAAACGAATGAAAATGAAAACACAACAACCCAAAACCTGTGGGACACCGTAAAAGCAGTCCTAAGGGGAAAGTTCATAGCAATACAGGCACACCTCAAGAAACAAGAAAAAAGTCAAATAAATAACCTAACTCTACACCTAAAGCAACTAGAAAAGGAAGAAATGAAGAACCCCAGGGTTAGTAGAAGGAAAGAAATCTTAAAAATTAGAGCAGAAATAAATGCAAAAGAAACAAAAGACACCATAGCAAAAATCAACAAAACCAAAAGCTGGTTCTTTGAAAGGATAAATAAAATTGACAAACCATTAGCCAGACTCATCAAGAAACAAAGGGAGAAAAATCAAATCAATAAAATTAGAAATGAAAATGGAGAGATCACAACAGACAACACAGAAATACAAAGGATCATAAGAGACTACTATCAACAATTATATGCCAATAAAATGGACAACGAGGAAGAAATGGACAAATTCTTAGAAAAGTACAACTTTCCAAAACTCGACCAGGAAGAAATAGAAAATCTTAACAGACCCATCACAAGCACGGAAATTGAAACTGTAATAAAAAATCTTCCGGCAAACAAAAGCCCAGGTCCAGACGGCTTCACAGCTGAATTCTACCAAAAATTTAGAGAAGAGCTAACACCTATCTTGCTCAAACTCTTCCAGAAAATTGCAGAGGATGGTAAACTTCCAAACTCATTCTATGAGGCCACCATCACCCTAATACCAAAACCTGACAAAGATCCCACAAAAAAAGAAAACTACAGGCCAATATCACTGATGAACATAGATGCAAAAATCCTTAACAAAATTCTAGCAATCAGAATCCAACAACACATTAAAAAGATCATACACCATGACCAAGTGGGCTTTATCCCAGGGATGCAAGGATTCTTCAATATCCGCAAATCAATCAATGTAATACACCACATTAACAAATTGAAAAATAAAAACCATATGATTATCTCAATAGATGCAGAGAAAGCCTTTGACAAAATTCAACATCCATTTATGATAAAAACTCTCCAGAAAGCAGGAATAGAAGGAACATACCTCAACATAATCAAAGCTATATATGACAAACACACAGCAAACATTATCCTCAATGGTGAAAAATTGAAAGCATTTCCTCTAAAGTCAGGAACAAGACAAGGGTGCCCACTTTCACCATTACTATTCAACATAGTTTTGGAAGTTTTGGCCACAGCAATCAGAACAGAAAAAGAAATAAAAGGAATCCAAATTGGAAAAGAAGAAGTAAAGCTCTCACTGTTTGCAGATGACATGATCCTCTACATAGAAAACCCTAAAGACTCCACCAGAAAATTACTAGAACTAATCAATGACTATAGTAAAGTTGCAGGATATAAAATCAACACACAGAAATCCCTTGCATTCCTATACACTAATAATGAGAAAACAGAAAGAGAAATTAAGGAAACAATTCCATTCACCATTGCAACGGAAAGAATAAAATACTTAGGAATATATCTACCTAAAGAATCTAAAGACCTATATATAGAAAACTATAAAACACTGGTGAAAGAAATCAAAGAGGACACTAACAGATGGAGAAATATACCATGTTCATGGATTGGAAGAATCAATATAGTGAAAATGAGTATACTACCCAAAGCAATCTATAGATTCAATGCAATCCCTATCAGGCTACCAATAGCATTCTTCACAGAGCTAGAACAAATAATTTCACAATTTGTATGGAAAAACAAAAAACCTCGAATAGCCAAAGCAATCTTGAGAAAGAAGAATGGAACTGGAGGAATCAACCTACCTGACTTCAGACTCTACTACAAAGCCACAGTTATCAAGACAGTATGGTACTGGCACAAAGACAGAAATATAGATCAATGGAACAAAATAGAAAGCCCAGAGATAAATCCACGCACATATGGACACCTTATCTTTGACAAAGGAGGCAAGAATATACAGTGGATTAAAGACAATCTCTTTAACAAGTGGTGCTGGGAACTCTGGTCAACCACTTGTAAAAGAATGAAACTAGAACACTTTCTAACACCATACACAAAAATAAACTCAAAATGGATTAAAGATCTAAACGTAAGACCAGAAACTATAAAACTCCTAGAGGAGAACATAGGCAAAACACTCTCTGACATACATCACAGCAGGATCCTCTATGACCCACCTCCCAGAATATTGGAAATAAAAGCAAAAATAAACAAATGGGACCTAATTAACCTTAGAAGCTTCTGCACATCAAAGGAAACTATTAGCAAGGTGAAAAGACAGCCTTCAGAATGGGAGAAGATAATAGCAAATGAAGCAACTGACAAACTACTAATCTCGAGAATATACAAGCAACTCCTACAGCTCAACTCCAGAAAAATAAATGACCCAATCAAAAAATGGGCCAAAGAACTAAATAGACATTTCTCCAAAGAAGACATACAGATGGCTAACAAACACATGAAAAGATGCTCAACATCACTCATTATCAGAGAAATGCAAATCAAAACCACTATGAGGTACCATTTCACACCAGCCAGAATATCTGTGATCCAAAAGTCTACAAGCAATAAATGCTGGAGAGGGTGTGGAGAAAAGGGAACCCTCTTACACTGTTCGTGGGAATGCAAACTAGTACAGCCACTATGGAGAACAGTGTGGAGATTCCTTAAAAAACTGGAAATAGACCTGCCTTATGATCCAGCAATCCCACTGCTGGGCATACACACTGAGGAAACCAGAAGGGAAAGAGACACGAGTACCCCAATGTTCATCGCAGCACTGTTTATAATAGCCAGGACATGGAAGCAACCTAGATGCCCATCAGCAGATGAATGGATAAGAAAGCTGTGGTACATATACACAATGGAGTATTATTCAGCCATTAAAAAGAATACATTTGAAGCAGTTCTAATGAGGTGGATGAAACTGGAGCCTATTATACAGAGTGAAGTAAGCCAGAAAGAAAAATACCAATACAGTATACTAACGCATATATATGGAATTTAGAAAGATGGTAACAATAGCCCTGTGTACGAGACAGCAAAAGAGACACTGATGTATAGAACAGTCTTATGGACTCTGTGGGAGAGGGAGAGGGTGGGAAGATTTGGGAGAATGGCATTGAAACATGTAAAATATCATGTATGAAATGAGTTGCCAGTCCAGGTTCGATGCACGATACTGGATGCTTGGGGCTGGTGCACTGGGACGACCCAGAGGGATGGAATGGGGAGGGAGGAGGGAGGAGGGTTCAGGATGGGGAACACATGTATACCTGTGGCAGATTCATTTTGATATTTGGCAAAACTAATACAGTTATGTAAAGTTTAAAAATAAAATAAAATAAAATAAAAATAAATAAATAAATTACATCAAAAAAAAAAAAAAAAAGAGCTAATGCAGTTACCACCATGCCAAGACTTCACTCAGGGAGAAGGGGAGGATTAACTTCACACTCAGATTTTTAATAGTTTTGGAAACTAGCCAGATATGGTTAATAATAAAGTCTTCAGAATACAACAATAAAATGAGAACTGTTATATACCTGAGATGAAAATGCAGCAGTCTCACATATAAATGTCTAGATAATTGTTCAACATAAACTGAAAGTGAAAATCCTTCACATTGTTGATGTGTCTGACAACTAGCTATCCATTTTTCTCTGAGTTCTTGACTTTGGTAAGTTTGCTATTGCCATAGCAGGACCAAGAAAACTTATTGGGATAGAGGGAGAATATTTCAAGAATGCTACACTTGGGTCAGGCTGCCCAGACATGTCATGCAGTAGTAAGTAGACATGCTGCTGCTGCTGCTAAGTCACTTCAGTCATGTCCGACTCTGTGTGACCCCATAGACAGCAGCCCACCAGGCTCCCCCATCCCTGGGATTCTCCAGGCAAGAACACTGGAGTGGGTTTCATCCATTTCTCCAATGGATGAAAGTGAAAAGTGAAAGTGAAGTCGCTCAGTCATGTCCGACTCTTAGCGACTTCATGGACTGCAGCCTACCAGGCTCCTCTGTCCATGGGATTTTCCTGGAAGCTACCAAATCAACTCATAAATATTCATTGAATAACCAATGAATGTCAAGAAAGAAATCATAGAAAATGCTTTGAATTGGGAGTCAGGAGACCCTTAGTCTTCCAGGTCTGAAATTTGCAAATTCTTGACCTTGCTCAAGTCATTTAACAGGCTCTGAGCCTCATTTTTCTCATCTGCAGAAGGGAGGGGTGATAGACCATCTCACTGGAGGCCTTAAAGAAATCCGGCCACACAATAAGAGATGAGCTGCATCCGGGAGCAAGCAAAGCTTCATCTGCTGCTCCCCATCCCTGGCATTACTGCCTGAACCATTCCCCTCCCCTCAAAAAAAGTGCCTTCCCAGAAACCAGTCCCTGATGCCAAAAAGATTGGGGACTGCTGGAAATACAAAATCCCCAGCCTCTTTCCTAAGATGTGCAGTATTTGGGCAAGGCACTTGAAAGATGAAATATCAAAAGAAGAAATATAAATAATAATTCAAAGTAATAATACTCGAGCCCCACACTATTATAAGCAAAATAAAAGGTAGAAATAATTATTTTAAAAGAATAAGACCTTAGGGATGCAATTTTAGACAACGTGAAGTTCAACTGGGCGGCCAGTGGAGGGAGACTTTCCCTGCCTCCCTAAGGCCCTGAGGAATTTTCTCATATACTCGCTGAGTGACAGTTTCGCCTCAGCCTCCAGGAGGAGACTGATAGCTAAGGGATGGACCGAATGGGATAGTAACCCAGGCGGAGGCGGCTCAGGGTACTCGGGTCTGAATGCCGCCGTGTAGGCGGCTGGAGAGCTGGGAGCTCCGGACTCACCAGCTCATCTGTCTCACCGTACTTCGCCTGTCCACCCCGCCGGCTCCGCGGCGCCGGCGACCAAGGCCCCTGGGTCAGTTACCGGGTGTCCAGGCAACCGCTGCGGCAGTCGCTTGGGACCGCGGGGTCGCGCTCTCCTGTGCCTCCCAGCCGGTCCTGTGCCTGCCCCGCGTTTCCTCCGAGGACCGGTGCTGCCGGGCTCTATGCGCGCGCTAGGCTCTTCGGCGCCGTCAGCTCCCCACTCATTTCTTTTCTAACCAGTTCAGTCCCACCAAACTCCTTTTGGTCTGTAGTGAAGGGGGACGCGGAGGTGGGGGGTGCGGTTGGGGGTAGGGAGGCGGGGACTACAAGCAAACTGCAGCAGTTATGATTAGAATCAGGATCAGATTTCTTTAGGGCTTTCCAGGTGGCGCGATAGTGAAGAAGCCGCCTGCTAATGCAGTAAGACGCGGGTTCGACCCCTGGGTAGGGAAGATCCCCTGGAGTAGGAAATGGCAACCCACAGTCCGTGGGGTCACAGAGTCGGACACGACTGAGCACATGCCCAGAGTTCTTTAAGGTGAAAACAGCAGAATTCCGCTTCTTTGCCCCTGAATGGTACGTTTCTGATATCCTACCCTCACCATCACCTCTTTAGAGAAAATCTTACAGCTTCTGCTGTCCCAGTGCAAGGACCACAGGTGATAAGCTCCTTTTGGTTTGATTGTTCGTTCTAAGGTGACGTCAGTATCGAGAAACTTGAACAAACTACAAGGAAGGATAGGAAATATTTGCTTGGTGTCCAGAGGTTGATGTGGGGAAAGTGATGAATTGAAGACATTTTGATAGCATATTCAAAAGCAGAAACATTACTTTGCCAACAAAGGTTCGTCTAGTCAAGGCTATGGTTTTTCCTGTGGTCATGTATGGATGTGAGAGTTGGACTGTGAAGAAGGCTAAGCACCGAAGAATTGATGCTTTGGAACTGTGGTGTTGGAGAAGACTCTTGAGAGTCCCTTGGACTGCAAGGAGATCCAACCAGTCCATTCTGAAGGAGGTCAGCCCTGGGATTTCTTTGGAAGGACTGATGCTAAAGCTGAAACTCCAGTACTTTGGCCACCCTCATGTGAAGAGCTGACTCATTGGAAAAGACTCTGATGCTGGGAGGGATTGGGGGGAGGAGGAGAAGGGGACGACAGAGGATGAGATGGCTGGATGGCATCACTGACTCGATGGATGTGAGTCTGGGTGAACTCCGGGAGTTGGTGATGGACAGGGAGGCCTGGCGTGCTGTGATTCATGGGGTCGCAAAGAGTCGGACACGACTGAGCGACTGAACTGAACTGAACTGAACTGAAGGGTTTATTTCTAATAAAACACATTTTTGAAGTGTGATTCATCTCAAAAAATATTAAGTGTCACAAAATACATACCTAAACTTTGTTTCCAGCTCAGTGAAATATACTGTGACCTGAAGTTAAAGTGTTTTCAAAGAAAGTCTTGTGCCTTACAGTATGCTCACCAAATGCCTTCTTGGATGAAATCAAACACTAAATGATGAATTGAAGATGGTTAAAAACATAAGATCAGAATAAAGGTTAGTATTCTTATGTAGTCAAATCATATTTCCAGGCAACACTGGATACAGGCAAAGGTCTGGCAAGGTTAAGAAAGCAAACTCTATTACCTTAAGAGGCAATTCAATTAGTAATCCTTTTTAGTGGAGGCCCTACCTGGAATAAGATCATTCCAGCCAAAGATGTAAAAGAGGAAGCAATAACAAGCAACCTGGAGAGAGGTCTTAATCTTAAATTCATATATGCAGAAGCAGAGCTCTTTTTGTAATTAAAAAATAGATTCCAGAATGCACTCTCCAGTTTCCCATCTTCCTCCATTAATTATTTAAATTTGACATGTTAGCAATACAATGTTAAATTTAAACCAAATGAATCATTTGCATACCAGTAAATATATATTCATGAGACTTCAAATCATCTAAGTGAGTATATTAAAGCAATACCTAGCCTTTTTTCCACCAAAAAGACTTTACCTACTGGAAACTTCATTCTTGAAATTTTTTTACTTAATTAATTAGAACTCATTGATTCATAATTTCTATACATGCAATTATGGTAGAATTCTAAAGTGAACCCCAAGGACCCTGACTCCCTGGTATACATGCCTTGAATACTTCTGGGCTTTTAATAGGATGGATTGTATTCTGGTAATTAGCTTGTTATATGACACCATTGGCTTTAAGGGAGATTATCCAGGGTGAGTTGGACTTAACTGGGTGAACCATTGAAAGGGACTGGCCTCCTCTTGGAGTCAGATCTCTTCCTGGAGTCAGAGATTTGAAGCTTCAGAGGAGCACTGGACACAAGGGATATTCTTTTTGTCAGCTTTGAAGATTGAGAGGCCCTTAGCAGGAAATGTAAGCATCCTCTAGGAGTTGAGTATGGCTCCAGCAAGGAAATTGAGGACCTCAGTCCTACAGCCTTCAAGGAACTGAATTTTACCAACAATCTGAATGGGCTTAGAAGAGGACACTGTGTTCCAAATGAGATTGTATCCTGCCAACACCTTGACTTCAGCCTTGTGAACCCTGAGCAGACTACCCAGTCAGCTTCACCTGGATTTCTGACCTACAGAACTGTGAGCTAATTGTGTTGTAGGCTGCTACATTTGTGCAATTTGTTACCTAGCAATAGAAAACTTATACACCTATTAACTTACTTCAAATAAACAAAAGTAAGAATTTTTTAATAAAGATACAGGGTTATCTCAGGAAACCCAGTTTACTGATATACTATATTATGGAGAGTGCATTCTGGAATCTATTTTTTAATTACAAAAAGAGCTCTGCTTCTGCATATATGAATTTAAGATTAAGACCTCTCTCCAGGTTGCTTGTTATTGCTTCCTCTTTTACATCTTTGGCTGGAATGATCTTATTCCAGGTAGGGCCTCCACTAAAAAGGATTACTAATTATATTTAGTAATATAATATATTATATATATATAGTATATACTATATTATATATGTATATATAATACATATATATATATATACACACACACACATACATATATATGTATGTATAATACATACAAAGTTTAGGTATGTATTTTGTGACACTTAATATTTTTTGAGATGAATCACACTTCAAAAATGTGTTTTATTAGAAATAAACCCTTCAGTTCAGTTCAGTTCAGTTCAGTCGCTCAGTCGTGTCCGACTCTTTGCAACCCCATGAACCACAGCACGCCAGGCCTCCCTGTCCATCACCAACTCCCGGAGTTCACCCAGACTCACATCCATCGAGTCAGTGATGCCATCTAGCCATCTCATCCTCTGTCATCCCTTTCTCCTCCTGCCCCCAATCCCTCCCAGCATCAGAGTCTTTTCCAATGAGTCAACTCTTTGCATGAGGTGGCCAAAGTACTGGAGTTTCAGCTTTAGCATTATTCCTTCCAAAGAAATCCCAGGGCTGATCTCCTTCAGAATGGACTGGTTGGATCTCCTTGCAGTCCAAGGGACTCTCAAGAGTCTTCTCCAACACCACAGTTCAAAAGCATCAATTCTTCGATTGTAGAAGAAACTCAAATGGACCAAACATCAGACACTGCAAAATGAAATCAGTACTAGACCTATTGTCATAAAGAACACAGTGGATAAGGTTATCTTATTAGCAAATAGAAAAAACAGTTTTTTTAAGAAAATAAAACAGAAGTAGCTGATTTTTCTATAGCAAGAATTAAAGGATAGATGGAAATATTAACCATACATACAGAAAATAATGATCAAATACATTCCCTGCAAAACTATCACTCAAGAATGAGAACAACAACAAAAACTCCATATTTTGAAAAAAACAAAAATGAAATTTACCATTGGCGGAGCTTACTGAACTATGTACTTTAGGAAAAATGAAACTAGCAGAGCTATTGAAAAGATGTGTGGTTAAATCTAAACAATCTGGCTGTATGAAAACAGTCAACCATCCACTTGTCTTCCAGTTGTCCTTGGCTTTCTCTTCCTAATCATCTCCTATCCAATTACTCCTTAAGACCTACACATGCAACTGTTTTAATATATCTCCACTAGACTATTTCAAGAATTAGATTTAACAACAAAGTGCTCTGGGCCTCTTCTTTCTTACTTACACTGGAATTATTTAGAGCTGCTTTTAGATTAACTAAATGCATACCACACCTGCCATAGAAAATTGGCTGAATACTCCTATTTATTAATAATAATGTTTTATTAAGATGGACCAGAAGGGTCCTCAGCAGACAATTGGAATCGGCATCTAATTATATCTAACAGAGTGGCGTGATATAAATTTTTCTAAATTAAAAATTATTGTCTTTGGCAGACATTCTCCAAAATTCAATTTGCTTATATCAAATTACTTCTTACAGCAACTTAGCTCATTTTTATGTTGTAAGTAATTCATACTGATGTACAATGAGAAAATAAGATTCAAAAAGGGCATTACTGATGTTTTTCTATAATAATATATGATTCAAAATATTTCAAGATCAGAACCATTTTGCTCTATCATCAATGGTATAGAATTCGGAGACAGTCTTATATCTATTCATGTGCTAAAGATTACCATTTATGCTTTCTAAATTAAATTTTAAATGACCCTAAAGGCTTAACATGTTTAGAGATATCTCTGTTGCCACCCTCTGTAAATTGTGGTAATTTATCCAAGTAAGTGCATCTGAATTTTCATCATAAGATTACATCCATCTCATCTGCTTTTAATAAAGCATATGGATCTGCTTTCAATCCATATGCATTATAAAATACCTGCAATACAGTACCTCATCAGAGTACATAACCTCAAATTCTCTCTAGGCAGTTTTATCAAAAGCTTGCCTGAAAGGATATAGATGCAGAATATTTGTTGTTTTAAAGATGTAAAGTTATCTGCTTTTTCTAAATGTTTACAGCTCTTTTCCAGAATCAGATGCAGCCCTCGTCAAATTACCTATTTGAGCATTATTAGCGTCCCACATAATGGGATCATTTTTACTGTGACATTAATCTTTCAATTTTTATCAAAAAGCACTCTGATTAAAAAGACATATGAAATGTGCCAGTACATTAATAGTGGATGATAATTTCCATCATATCCACTCAATGGACCCATACAAAATTCTATGTAAGAAATTGGGATATTTGTGTATGTATATGTGAGGGGAGGGGAGTAGGGGAGGAAGGGAGGGAAGGAAAGAGATGTTGACGAGACAGTATTAAAAGAGATTAAACAGGCAGTTGTTTAACTCAAGAAGTCAGTATAAACCATGTATAAATTATGAGATTTATATAGATATCTGAGTCTCTCCTTTTATCCTGTCTGCCAGACTCTAAGCTTAGTTTTAACAACCATATTAGCCCTTTGGCCTTTATTTTCTACTGCAATAAACATTGCATTTGTTTTCAAGGTATATTTTTATTGTATGCATGTGTGCCTGCTAAGTCACTTCAGTCGTGTCCAACTCTTAGCGAACCAATGGACCATAGCCCAACAGGCTCTTTTGTCCATGGGATTCTCCAGGCAAGAATACTGGAGTCGATTGCCATCCTCCTCCAGGGGATCTTCCTGATCCAGGGATTGAACCTATAGGACCTTACATTTGTTGTGAGAAACAATGACTTATATCAACATAAATCAAATGTTTTTATGAAGGATACTGCTCAATAAAGATATAACCTGTGAAAGTCCTATCATTCAACAAGCTATAAACATTAATTTCTGCACTACTGGGGGAAAATAAGTTGCTATTTCTCAATACAGTCATGATGCCGTCTGGGCCATAACATTGTCTTAGCACATTGAAAGTTTTGGATAACAAATTGTATTATTTATGCTATTATTTATTTGTGCAGCGTTGGTGGTGTAGTGGTGAGTATAGCTGCCTTCCAAGAAATTGATCCAGGTTCTATTCCTGGCCAATGCAGCGGGCCGACCTTGGGCTTCCCTAGTGGCTCAACTGGTAAAGAATATTGAATACTGCCACATGCCAGCCTCTGCACATTTCTCTACTCAGATCTACCTCTTGGGTAGATATTATCCCCCCCTTTTTTTAAATGAAATTGTCATTGACAATAAGTTAAAATGACTGGCCCAGAGGCACAATTAGTAATTAATGAAGTAATATTCATACAAAATTGTGACTAAAATCAGTGCTCTTCACAACACACCACTCACAGAGCCTGTTTTATAGGAAAATATAAAAGATCATCCCCAAATAGGTGTTTAATTATTGTTTACTCCACTTATGTCCTATGAAACATGAACCAGCCAAGATCATCATAATAATCAAGAAGGACATGAGGATTAGAGTCAGAAGGGAAAAAAAAAAAAAAAACTGTTTTCTTTAGTTGGGTTTCTGTCAGGAAATAGATGAAACACTCAAGTAAGTGTTTTAGAGCAAAACTTAATAAAGTTTTGCTTTATTAAACTTATTTACACAGAGCACCAGACAGGAAGCCGTATAGAATTAGTTGAAAGCAGACTTAGGTTAGTTGTAAATGTACTCTGAAAAATCTATGGGAATTCCTAAAAACTTCTCTAAGTGTATTTGATATCATTAAAGAAAAGAGAAAGTGGAATCATACAAAATGCCCAATGAAACCCCCCAAAAAAGAAACAAAGGGGAAGACTTTTTAAAAAGAAACAAATTCAACAGACTGAAAACTGATATTACCTAACTTCAAAACTACTATAAACCTACACTTTTCAAGCAGTGTGATTTTAGTAGGAGAACACACAAACAGATCAATGGAACAAAATAGAAAGCCTAGATATAGACCCAAACAAAAACAGTCAATTAATCTGTGACAAAAAAGCAAAGGCAATTCGGTGGAAAAACATAGTCTTTTCAACAGATGATTCTGGAACTACTAGATGTGCTCAGTCCCTCAGTTGTGTCTGACTCTTTGTGACCCCATGGACTGTAGCCCACCAGGCCCCTCTGTCAATGGGATCTTCTGGGCAAGAATACTGGAATGGGTTGTTGTTTCCTTCTCCAAACTACTAGATATCCACAAAGTTAAAAAAAAAATTTAGACCCTTCCCAAAAATATTAGCTTAAAATTGATCATAAGCCTCAGTGTAGAATGCAAACCTATAAAACTTCTAGAAAATAACAAAGGAGAAAATCTAGGTGACCTTAAGTTTGGTGGTGACTTTTTAGATACAACACCAAGAAAAGACAATCCATGAGAGAAAAAATTGATAAGTTGGACTTCATTAAAATGAAAACGATCTGCTCTTTGAAAGATGCTATTAAGAGAATGAAAAGTCAAGCCATAGACTGGGAGAAAATATTTTCAAAACATATATCTTATATAGGACTGGCATCTAAAATATATTGTAAAACCCTCAAACCTCAACAATTAGAAAGCAAGCAACTCTTTTTATTATTTTTAATGGCCCAAAGATCTGACAGATACCATGATTCAGTTCTGATATCTGTGAAAGGAGGGTGGTAAGATGAGGCTATAGTGCAGCCCTATGACTGTCTCAGCCAAACCAGGGGCAGAATCCAGGTGTTCTGGGCAACAGGTGTTCCTGATAGGAGTCCCATTTTGTGCATCAGTGGCTTGGTTCTAGCAGTACTGCTGCCATGGTATCACTGTCGTACTCACTCAGTATGAAAGCTATGAGGCATCCCAAAGTTGCATCAGAGGCTGACAGCCAATTACACTAACAATATTATATCCTTTCTCACAGGGTCATCTGAGCTGGGCATTTCCATGGCTTTCAAAGTAGTTCTGAGTAATTATTTGGTGTTCTAGTTCAGATGTACATCCCCAGAGAAATCCATTTAACAATCCAGGAGCAGCTATTCAAATAGATAATAATTTTCAGCAGAATAGATCATGAATTTCGACAAAATGCAATATGAGCTCTAGGGCAGCTTCCCAGTGGCTCTGTACAACACCTCAATTTGTGACAGACTCCGTTAATATTGTCACATTTACCATGACAAAAGGCAAGAAGCAGGATAGTTGACACCTTCAAGAGGCTGCACAGCACTTTACAACTCCAGGTGCAGTTGGAAACTGACAGCATTAGGGCTACCTGGTAAACAGATCAAGGCAGCACTCACGGAGTTAATATATGTTGCCTTCAATATCCAAAGAGGTCCACCAAGTGATTTGCTTCTTTGATTAGCGATGAGGTGCCATCATTTGTATTTCACTTCCTAGGTGGTCTAGTGGTAAAGAACCCACTTGCCAATACAGGGGACAAGACCCGGGCTCAATACCTGGGTTGGGAAGAGTCCCTGAAGGAGGGCATGGCAACCCACTCCAGTATTCTCGTCTGGAGAATCCCATGGACAGAGGAGGCTGGCAAGCTACAGTCCATAGGGTCACACAGAGTTCAACACAACTGAAACGACTTAGCACATAGAAAGTAACTTCGTGTGCTCAAGACCACCAGACCCTTACAAGCTTCATATATACAGTGTTTGCATCATACTATAGGATTCCAATTCTCTGGAATCAGTGTGCTTTACTAAGGCACCTAGGGAAATTTCATTTTCTTAATCATCCATAAAAGTGGCCTTATTTCATTAACACAAGGAAGCTGTATGCTCTGGAATTGTCAAATGATAAAGGGTCCTTCAGACTATATAAGAAAAGAGAAGTGAAGATTTGGCATATTGTCACGGCATGAAGTGAAGGCATATTGCTGTCTTCCAAGTTAATTTCAACTTGTTTCTGATTATCTTTGCTTATAGAAATGGAAATAGGGAGCATTTGTTAAATCTGTACATGAATAGCCTGGACTAGGGGATCTGTTGATCTGCCACCATAAAAATAACACATCTGGAACCACAGGTACAAATCACCAGCTGAATTTTCAGCAATTCTGCAGTCATTCTCTAAAGACCCAAGTGACTTTTGTACCAAACAGGGAGGTAAAAAAAGAAAACGGTAGGAATCAGTACCTTGGTTTCTTCATCTTCAATCATAGCACTAATTTGTAAAAGTCCTCTGGAGAGTTGGCATCATTACCTTTGGTTTATTTTCTTGGTCAGAGGTAGAACTAACTAGAGGGGCTTCCACTTGGCTTTTATACCATAATAACTCCCACTCCCTGGACCACAGTATCACTGTGGATATACTACTAGATGCAAAACATATCCATTTCCACTATACGGTTTTGGATTAGGGTAATAACTACTTGATTGGTGTACTGTCCCAGTGAAACCAGCAGAAGGAAAAAGGAGGCCAAGTTCCATATATAACCTGGGATTTCTGTAGTCTTCACTGTGCTATACTTTAGGCATTTTGGGTCTCCAGAGATAAGCATCATTTCAGAGGCAGAATCTAATAATGTACAGAAGTTCTGGGAAAATTCCTTAACCCAGTGCATATCGTAATGAGCATTGATCCTTGTGGGCAAGGTTTAGGGAAAGAGTCACAGTCTATATGAGCAATTGCTCAGTTAAGGTATTTTATTTCTGGGAACTGGCTGAGGTCTGAAAGTAGGTAAGAGATTATGAATCCCTTAAGAAGATAGGCTTCCCTAGTGTCTCAGAGGGTAAAGAATCTGCCTGCAGTGCAGGAGACCTAGTTTTGATCCCTGGGTTGGGAAGATTCCTTGCAGAAGGGAATGGCTACCCACTGCAGTATTCTTGTCTGGAGAATTCCATGGACAGAGGAGCTTGGCGGACAACAGTCCATGGGTTTGCAAAGAGTTGACTGAGCAATTAATACTTTCACCTCTTCACTTTTAAGAATAGGTAATTTGGTTTTTGCCCAATAGATCCAGATACTTTCTGCCCATATGTGTCTAAATGCACTTTATAGGCTGCCCAACTATTTTATTCCTACGATTCCCAAAATAATTCCTATGACACAATTTCCTATGGGACACTTCATCTGATTGCCATTCTACCTGTGCTATTTATTATCATCATTGTTCTCACTTTGTATCTGACAGTAAAGTGTATACACTTGGCATCTATAAGTGAAAGAATGACTGACTTGAAGGGAGGTTCATGGGAATTGATTCAATTTCCATAGTCTCGACTGTGTCTGCCCAGTGTTTTCCTTTTTACTTCTCAATTAATCTCTTCCCCATTAATGCCCTTGGCTTAGCATAACAGACCTAGAAAGTATTGAGTTTTTAATTGATGCAGGATCCCTGGCTTCATTAGAGTCAAGCCATGAACTTGATCCTTAGCCATATTTTCTCTGAGACTTCAGGAGATAAGGAGTTTGTTGAAAGCTAACATAGAAGCTTTCTGATTTTCCACTCATGTTCTGAACTAGCATTCAAGGCCCTCAGTTTGTCATTTTTTCTGTATATACTATACAAGTTCATCTGAAAAGTAAGCGATCACCTAGCCTTTATAATCGTTATTGTTGCAACAGTGACTAGTTAACAAATCCAGTTTATCTCCCAGCACCTTACTTTCCACATAGACTTCATCTTATTTGGTAACAATTTGGGCAGTAATAATGCCATCACATGAGTCATATTACTGTTACATTTCTCTCTAGTGAGCAGCGTTCACTAGTGCTCCTTAGATAACTGAGAAAACCAATTTCATAAGCTCAATTTGAAGTTCTATTTTCGGGTACCACAATCACTTACACTATCAAACCCAGTTGATTCTTGAAAACATGGAAGTTAGTGGTGTCAACCTCGGCAAAGTAAAAAAATCCACTCTAACTTCGCATTAGAAGTATCCTTGGTTCCTCATGTGCAGATTGAACCACCATTCAATCAAATTGTATGGTATTGTACCCTTATGGCAGAAAGTGAAGAGGAACTAAAAAGCCTCTTGATGAAAGTGAAAGAGGAGAGTGAAAAAGTTGGCTTAAAGCTCAACATTCAGAAAACGAAGATCATGGCATCCGGTCCCATCACTTCATTGGAAATAGATGGGGAAACAGTGGAAACAGTGTCAGACTTTATTTTTCTGGGCTCCAAAATCACTACAGATGGTGACTGAAGCCATGAAATTAAAAGACGCTTACTCCTTGGAAGGAAAGTTTTGACCAACCTAGACAGCATATTCAAAAGCAGAGGCATTACTTTGTCAACAAAGGTTCATCTAGTCAAGGCTATGGTTTTTCCTGTGGTCATGTATGGATGTGAGAGTTGGACTGTGAAGAAGGCTGAGCGCCGAAGAATTGATGCTTTTGAACTGTGGTGTTGGAGAAGGCTCTTGAGAGTCCCTTGGACTGCAAGGAGATCCAACCAGTCCATTCTGAAGGAGATCAGCCCTGGGATTTCTTTGGAAGGAATGATGCTAAAGCTGAAACTCCAGTACTTTGGCCACCTCATGTGAAGAGTTGACTCATTGGAAAAGACTCTGATGCTGGGAGGGATTGGGGGCAAGAGGAGAAGGGGACGATAGAGGATGAGATGGCTGGATGGCATCACTGACTCGATGGACGTGAGTCTGGGTGAACTCCGGGAGTTGGTGATGGACAGGGAGGCCTGGCGTGCTGTGATTCATGGGGTCGCAAAGAGTCGGACACAACTGAATGACTGATCTGATCTGATCTGTACTGCCCTATTTAATGAATTTTTTAAAAGCTATCTAATAGTGGACCAAGGAAGTTCAAACACATGTTGTTCAAGGGTCAACTCTAGCAGTCAAAGTAGAATCAACTTAAAAAAGGCATTCTAAAATAGTAATGCAGAGAACTAAATCAAGAGATAATTCACAACATGTAAGTAGGTTTGGAGGCTTCCCTGGTACTCAGCTAGTAAAGAATCTGGCTGCAATGCAGGAAACCCGAGTTCAATCCTTGGGTCAGGAAGATCCCCTGGAGAAGGGAATAGCTACCCACTTCAGTATTCTTACCTGGAGAATTCCATGGACAGAGGAGCCTGGTGGGCCACACTCCATGGGGTCACAAAGAGTCAGACTCAACAATGTAAGTAGGTTAAAAGAAAAATAAATTATTAGTGAAAATTCCTGGGAATAACAAAAAGGGGAGCTGTTATCACCTGGGATGTAACAGAAAACAGAAGTTAGCAGAACAAAGAAATATGAAATATAATCCTAGAAGAGGATGTCTGACAAGAGTTCTTACCCTCAACAACCTGGTAGGACTGAAATGGGAGAACATATACCCAAACAGCACTCTTTTCTTCCCCTCCAGTTTCTTGATGATGTCCCCATTAAGAGATTGAACCAAGAAAGCAAGAGTTCCTTTGGACTTAATTCAAATACTTCAGTCTTCTAGTGCACAGAGCAGAGTGGTGAATGGTGCAGAAATGTATCCAAAGGAGCAAATAAAATGTATCCAGCAGAGTTGTAAATGTTCTCATGATACCTAATAAGGCACTCTGAACCCACCTGACTCAGTGTGGACCTAACCTCATGGTAAGAGATGATAGAGATAATAGGAAATAGCAGAAACTCCAGATATTTCGTGTAAGGATCTAAAAGCAGAAGGATCCATGAGCCTCACTTTCTGATTAAAGATGCCAAACCTCAGAAAGAAGTCTTTCAAACCAGCATGGGTTGCTGACAGTAAGTTTGAAATTGTGACCACATGGAATTCAAGCTGGCTTGAAATTCAACATTAAAAAAAAAAAAAAAAAAAGATCATAGCATCTGGTCCCATCACTTCATGGCAAGTAGAAGGGGAAAAAGTGGAAGCAGTGACAAATTTTATTTTCTTGGGCTCCAGAATTACTGCAGATGGTGACTGCAGCCATGAAATTAAAAGGCGCTTGCTCCTTGGAAGGAAAGCTATGACAAAACTAGATAGTGTGTTAAAAAGCAGAGACATCATTTTGCCCACAAAGGTCCACACAGTCACAGCTATGGTTTTTCTGGTAGTATATATGGATGTGAGATTTGGAACATAAAGAAGGCTGAGCACCTAAGAACTAGGATACTTTCAAATTGTAGTGCTGAAGAAGACTCCTGAGAGTCCCTTGGACTGCAAGAAAATCAAACCAGTCAATGCTAAGGGAAACCAATCCTCAATATTCATTGGAAGGACTGTTGCTGAAGCTGAAGCTCCAATACTTTGGCCACCCGATATGAAGAGCCAACTCATTGGAAAAGACCCTGATGCTGTGAAAAGATTGAAAAGATTGATTCCCTTTTGGAGAAGGGAGAAACTAAATATAATATGGTTAGATGGCATCACCGACTCAACGGACATGAATCTGAGCAAACTCTGGGAGATAACAGGATAGAGGAGCCTGGAGTACTGCAGTCCATGAGGTCACAAAGCTTGGACAGGATTTAGCTTAACCCCAACCTATTCAGGTCTCTTACAGCCATAAAAAAAGGGAGAAAATGCAAATGAATTTTCCTATGCTTACCACATTCTTTGAGAGGGTTGTGTAAAGTCTGATAGCTGGAGGAATTTAAAAGGCCCTCCAAATAGTGATGAAAGTCCACAACCCAAACAGTAAAAGGCACCGTGGGTCCTTCAGTTCAGTTCAGTTCAGTTGCTCAGTCATGTCCGAGCCACAGCACACCAGGCCTCCCTGTCCATCACCAACTCCTGGAGTCCACCCAAACCCATGTCCATTGAGTCGGTGATGCCATCCAAAAATCTCATCCTCTGTCATTCTCTTCTGATCTCAATCTTTCCTAGCATCAGGGTCTTTTCCAATGAGTCAGCTCTTCACATCAGGTGGCCAAAGTATTGGAGTTTCAGCTTCAAAATCAGTCCTTCCAATGAAAACCCAGGACTGATCCTTTAGGATGGACTGGTTGGATCTCCTTGCAGTCCAAGGGACTCTCAAGAGCCTTCTCCAACACCATAGTTCAAAAGCATCGATTCTTCTGCCCTCAGCTTTCTTTATAGTCCAACTCTCACATCCATACATGACCACAGGAAAAACCATAGCCTTGACTAGATGGACCTTTGTTAGCAAAGTAATGTCTCTGCTTTTTAATATGCTAGGTTGGTCATAACCTTCCTTCCAAGGAGTAAGCATCTTTTAATTTCATGGCTGCAATCACCATCTGCAGTGATTTTGGAGCCCCAAAAATAAAGTCTGACACTGTTTCCACTGTTTCCCCATCTATTTCCCATGAAGTGATGGGACCAGATGCCATGATCTTAGTTTTCTGAATGTTGAGCTTTAAGCCAACTTTTCCACTCTCCTCTTTCACTTTCATCAAGAGGCTTTTTAGTTCCTCTTCACTTTCTGCCATAAGGGTGGTGTCATCGGCATATCTGAGGTTATTGATATTTCTCCCAGCAATCTTGATTCCAGCTTGTGCTTCTTCCAGCCCAGCGCTTCTCATGATGTACTCTGCATATAAGTTAAATAAGCAGGGTGACAATATACAGCCTTGACGTACTCCTTTTCCTATTTGGAACCAGTCTGTTGTTCCATGTCCAGTTCTAACTGCTGCTTCCTGACCTGCATATAAGTTTCTCAAGAGGCAGGTCAGGTGGTCTGGTATTCCCATCTCTTTCAGAATTTTCCACAGTTGATTGTGATCCACACAGTCAAAGGCTTTGGCATAGTCAATAAAGCAGAAATAGATGTTTTTCTGGAACTCTCCTGCTTTTTCCGTGATCCAGCGGATTTTGGCAATTTGATCTCTGGTTCCTCTGCCTTTTCTGAAACCAGCTTGAACATCTGAAAGTTCACGGTTCACATATTGCTGAAGCCTGGCTCGGAGAATTTTGAGCATTACTTTACTAGCGTGTGAGATGAGTGCAAGTGTGTGGTAATTTGAGCATTCTTTGGCATTGCCTTTCTTCGGGATTGGAATGAAAACTGACTTGTTCCAGTCCTGTGGCCACTGCTGAGTTTTCCCAATTTGCTGGCATATTGAGTGCAGCCCTTTCACAGCATCATCTTTCAGGATTTGAAATAGCTCAACTGGAGTTCCATCACCTCCACTAGCTTTTATTTTAAGCATAGTGGGCCCTTAAAAATGGCCTAAGATGCCTGTGGGACAAAATGCTCACAAGCAGAGACTATGAGATGAGCTCTGTCTCCGTTTGGCCACATTGGACAGAGAATATGCCACACTCATCATCAACAGTTGGGAGAACCATCATGGGAAGAAGTTCTGGATGTCTCTGATTTGACTGATTGCAATTTAAATGAAAAATAATGAAATGTCAGCACGTACCTGAAATTGATTGGAATAAATTATCTGCCATCCATCAGAATAGGTGTTCAAAATAGAGGTTGTTGAATGAACAAGCAAAAGGTTACATTTGCCACTTGAATATCTGACTTAAGAAATCTTGCCCCCAAACCTGTAACACACACATATTGTATAACCACATAATGTGCTTCACTAAGGGCAGTTTGAGCAAAGGTTTAGATTAGGGGGAACAGAAATAAAATTTCCAATATCCATAACTCTTTTCTGCTTACCCTCAGGCATTTCAGTATATAATTTCAACAAAGTATTTTACCCAGATGGCACATAGGGTTAATCAACACCATTAAGCTTAAACTATGCAAGTTTTCTCTTTAACACATATTTCTATAACTCAGCATCATAAGGAAGTTATGTTTTTAAAGCAGCAATACATTTGCAGTTATTTTCTTTTACTTGAATGTGAGATTAATTCTAATTGAGTGTACTTAGAATTTATAAATTTTACAGAAGGAATAGCACAGTTATTAGCCCTAATGAAGCCCCTGTGGTGTGTCAGCCCAACCAGTGACTATTTACCACATGTCTTATTTGGCCTTCAAATTCTTCCTCTGCCACAACATGCTATTGCTAAGTTAATTATAATCTAGAACGCCCATTAACTTTATGTGCATGTGTTGCCTTGCAGTCTTCAAAATTTAATCATGACTTCTGAAACAAAAATTTCCATTTTAAGAAAACTATGCTTTCCATTAGAGTTTAATAAATTAGAAATATAAAATGGATGTTTTTTCCTGGTTTTCAAAATAAAAGTGAAAATTTCTAACTAATGGAAAGACATTTGTGCTTTAAATGAACACAACATATACCAAGTTTTAGCCCCAAGCCAGTTTTTATGACCAAGTCACCAGATCCTAAAAAAGAAATTTTTATGGTAGAAATGTCACTTCTTTAATATACAGACAGTAATTTCAAGGCTTTTATCACTTTAATTATTTTTGTTAATAATCTAGAGGCTCAAAAATGTTTCTTGATTTTAATACCATGATATCTATTAAAATATTCTTTTATATCTTCTATCTTATCAAATTTATCTGCTTCAAGGTCTATTTTTCATTGAGAGATTTCTGTACCTAGTTAGAAACACACCCTAACAAAAGTAGTGCTTCTAAGGCTACATGGACTACTGGCTTCATTCAAGAAACAGTTACATCAGAAAGATTAAAATTCTCCTTAATTTATTGTTAAAAATAAAGGGTATCTCCATTTACTTATTTAGTAAGGAGCTTGTATGTGGCTATTGTTCTTTTTGGCATACTTAAATGCTTTGCTCCTCATCCCATTGATTTCCATCCTCATTTAGGAAGAAGAATGAAATATGGCAAACACTTATTACAATTACTGAATATTTATTACATACCAAATACTGTTATAATGCTTTACATTCATTAATTTATTTAACCATCACTGTGAAACTCTTGGGTACTTACAAGTGAATAAACAAAGGTAGACTTCCCCAAGATATCACAAACAAGTAGGTGATAGAGAAAGTAGTAAAATCTAGGTAAGTGACAGATACACTCTTAACCACTTTGTTGCACCACCTCACATATGAGACTCAGTTGGTTGGGAAGATCTCTTGGAGAAGGGAATGGCTACCCACTCCTGTATTCTTGCCTGGAGAATCCCATGGACAGAGCCTACAGTCTATGGGGTCTCAAAGAGTCAGGCACAACTGGAGTGGGTTGTGCCTGACTGATGCACAGTCAGAACTGTGATTAACACAGTTCTGCTTGGTAAGAGTCAAACCTGTTATTGCCCAGAATTTTTAACAATGAAATAAGACCTCACTATTCCATTTGATACATTATAAATGAGGAAGGTTAATAGAGGATTATTAAAAATAGGTTGTAAAATCCAAACTTAAAGAGAACAAATAGCTTAAGAGATTAAATGTTTGCATTGCCTAGTATTGATCCTTCAGATATCTCATTGAAAAATAAAAAGTGTAACTAAACAAATGTATGGGTATTACTAAAGTCAGTTAGACTTAATTGTTCTGATTTAAAGATCTGGCGTTACTACCATACCACAGAGCTTTAACTTACTCTCTTGAATTTATTAATGACAACATTAAGCATCCTCGGGCAATTCTTTTTAGTTAAAAGAATTTTAGCAATTACATTTAAGTTATTAGCATTGGTTTATGGCTAAATGTATTAGCTCATGAAATTACTTTAACTCTAAGGTTTAAAATAATTTATTTTATTTAATATGCAGTTGAAAATGAGAAATTATTTTCCTAAGGTAGTCCGTATCAAAAGCTATTTATAGAAAAAAGTGTTTATTATAAGAGGAAACTGTCCACACATTCAGTCATTTATTCATTAATTCAACAAATGCTTACTGAGCACTTAGCTATTTGCCAAATATTTTTATTGCAGTGAACAAAACACACAAAGGTCCTACCTTGATAGAACTTACATTCTTATTGCAAGAGACATTCAATAACTCTATACACAAATGAATACATATAATGTCAGGAGCCAAAAGACAGTTAAGAAAAGTTAAGAGGCTAGAGTAATGAGGGTGGGTATTACTGAGACGTGTTATATGAAAAGGCCTCTTGGGGAAGATGTCATTTGACAAGAGGCTGAATGAACTATGGAAATAAATCATGAGTAATATTTGGAAGAGTGTCACTGACTGAGGGAACCACATATGCCAAGTCTCAGAGACAGGAGAATGAGGAGTTTATGCTATATTTTTACTGTATTTATACTAATAGTAGAGGACAGAACTGCTTTCTACAAAAAATATGGGCTTAAAGGGAAATTGGAGCCTTTGTGGCTCAAATGGTAAAGAATCTGCCTGCAATGCAACAGACGTGTGTTCGATCCCTGGGTCAGGAATATCCCCTGGAGAAGGGAATGGCAATCTACCCCAGTATTCTTGCTTAGAAAATTCCATGGACAGAGGAGCCTGGCAGGCTCCATGGGGTTGCAAAGAGTTGGACATGACTGAGTGACTAACACTTCACTGCATGGAAACTCTAGAAAAATAATAATTTTGGGCTTCCCTGGTGGCTCAGATGGTAAAGAATCCACCAGCAATGTGGGAGACATGGGTTCGATCCCTGATTGGGAAGATCCCCTGGAAGAGGGCATGGCAACCCACTCCAGTATTCTTGGTCTTCCCTGGTGGCTCAGATAGTAAAGAATCTACATTCAATGTGGGAGACCTGGGTTCAATCCCTAGGTTGAGAAGATCCCCTGGAGGAAGGCATGGCAACCCACTCCAGGATTCTTGCCTGGAGAATCCCCATGGACAGAGGAGCCTGGCAGCCTACAGTCCATGGGGTCACAGAGAGTCGAACATGACTAAGCACAGCACATCTTGGGCTTCCCTGGTGGCTCAGATGGTAAAGAATTGCCTGCAGTGTGAGAGACCTGGATTTGATCCCTAGGTTGGGAAGATCCCCTGGAGAAGGGGATGGCTGCCTACTCCAGTATTCTGGCCTGGAGAATTCCATGAGGAGCATGGCAGGCTGCAGTCCACAGGGTCACAGAGTTGGACACAACTGAGTGACTTTCACTTTCAAAGGGTGATTAAGATTAAGAGCAGATCCTGCAATATCTTTACAGCTATGAAACCAGAGAATATATGTCATTGGTACCACAAACTAGGCTACCCACACAGGTAGCTAAGTTTGAATGGAGACAACCATAGTGAATATTTAAAGTGCACAAAAGCTACAGATTGGAAATCAGTTGGTAATGCCTAATATCATAACAATACTGTCAAGAGCTAAGAGACTGCAGAAGACAATAAGGTTCTAGGAGCATGAGTCAGGCATTCAGTGGGCTTGAGAGACAGTCCAACCCACATAGCTGAGAGCTGCATGAGGCTTGGCATATACCTGGTTGGTTGGAGAATGCTGAGAAAGGAGCCTTGTTCTTTCTTAGAGTAGATTCTTACCCCCAGTGCAGCAACTGAGCAAAGCAAAACTTTCTCTCCTGCTGAAGTAATATTTTGACTCCCTTTGGCTAGGAAAAAATCACATATAGACCCAGTGCAATGTGGTGGCTCGTTACCCTGTTCACCAAATAGAAGCTAACATGCATTACTAATGCAAGGAGAGAAAAGACAAAACTTGGTGTATTATTGGAGGGAAAATTAGATCAGTGTGTCCAGAAGTCAGTGAGTGAGCAGGAATCCTAGGAAATAACAGCAAATAAATAGTTAAGTTGCCAAGACCAAATCCTATAGAGCTTAGAAGGGCAGACAGGTCCTAATCATACAGACTTTAGGACTTTGGATTTTTGTGTAAGTGTGATAAGAAGCAATTGGAGGGTTATGAGCAAGGGAATAAAGTAATCTGTCTTCCATTTTAGAAGGAACATTCTGGCATTTGTGTGGAGAATAGGATCTAGGGATCAAAAAGGAAAAACTGAAAATGAGTTAAGTAGCTATCCAGATAGGAGATTACAGAGGATTTAACATCACTGAGCCATGGGGATTGTAATAAATGGTCAGGTTGTGAATATGTTTTTAAAGATAAAGCCAACAGAATTTTCTGATGGACTAGATATGGGTTCTGAGAAAAAGAGAGAAGTTGATAGATTACAAGGTATTTTTGGCTTAATCCAACTGAATATATGTCCTATTTACTGGGATGATAGACACAGGGAAAGGAGTAAATTTAACAGCACAAAAAGGAATCACTAGCCTCATTTAGATATATTAAGGTTAAAATACCTAACAGAAATCAAATAAGGGATATGAAGTTCCAAATGAAGAAGAAAGTTTGGCCTCAAACTATAAATAATTGCATTATGATTATATGGATAGCATTTGAAGACATGGAACAGCAGGAGGTCACCTAGGGAGTAAGTATAAATACAGACGATGTCTGAGTGTGCTTCCTGAGCCAAACAGACATTAACTAGAAAGTCAAGGTGAGGTGAGGACTGAGAGCCAGTGGCCTGGGGCTGTACCAGTCCTCGAGCTGTGTGCTTTCAGTGAGCGGCAGAGTACACTGAGGACAGAACAAGAGAAAAGGCAATGGAGGGGGCCATTACGGACAACATCGTGAGGTGCATGGTGTAAAGCCGAACTAAAGTGTGAGCTGTAAAAGCAAATGAAAGTATAGGACAAGGGTAAAATCCATGATTTATTTACCTTGAGGAAACTTCTAGGTTAAAATCAACAGACTATAAGAAGAGAAAAAAATTTTTTTAATATTTTTGGTCTCACAAACAACACTAGATATTCCTTAGGAAATGGAACAAGGCAGAAATACATAAGAGTTCTAGGAGCAGAGGTGGGAAAGTTCTTGGGCTCCAGAAACCAACAGAAGCACGTGGAAATTAAATTATATTGATAATTGGAACTAAAAGTGCTCTTTAAGAGTCAGAGACCAGGACTTCTCTGGCAGTCCAGTGATTAGGATTCCACACTTCCACTGCAAGGAGTCCAGGTGCGATCCCTGGTCAGGGAGCTAAGACCCCTCATGCCAAGGGATGCGAAGGAGTCAGTGACCATGCAACTAGAGACTGTCATCCTAAGTGAAGTAAGCCAGAAAAAGACAAATATCATATGATATCATTTATATGTGGAGATTAAAATACAACACAAATGAACCTATCTATGAAGCAGAAACAGACTCACAGACATAGAGAACGGATCTGTGGTTGGTAAGGGGGAGGAAAGCTGAAGGAGGGGCGGACTGGGAGTTTGGGACTAGTAGATGAAAATTATTCCATTTAGAATGGATGGACAACAAGGTCCTACTGTATAGCACAAGGAAATATATTCAATATCCTGGAATAAACCATAATGGAAAAGAATATGAAAAAGGATGTATATCTACATGTATAACTAAGTCACTCTGTTGCACAGAAGAAATTAATACAACATTGTAAATCACCTATACTTAAATTTTTAAAAAACCATGTCCGAGCCAAACTTACTACTCAAACTTTGCCTATCACTTGTCCAACTTTTGAGCAGGTGCTGGGGTGGGGGGAGAGGGGGGAACCTGTTGACCACTAGTTTGGCTTATATGAAACTATTCTTATGTTGAGAGGACTTAACTGTGACCACTTGCCCAGAAATTGAACCAAGACACCTTTTGTCTTAGAGACTCTCTTGAAGATATCACCAGTGTCATTAGACAGCATACAGCCAAAGTGGCAATAGAAGTTAGACAGTTCAAAGCTCAGTTGCCAAAAGGGACAGAGAAGGAGCATGTGAACATTTTGTTTAAGAAAAATCTGCAAATCAAAACTACAAAACACATAAGAAAAATAACAATAAGAAAAAAAGTCAACAATTTGGAAGTGAATTTGTTTCAGGTGACATTAAAAAATCAGAATGGTTTGGGAAAAGTACTTCAAATATTTTAGAATTCTAAATGATATCAACCAATATCTGAAATCCTATTCAGAGGCAGACACTGTTCTAGGTGCTGGGAATAGAGCAGATAAAACAAGACACCCAAAATCATTACCTTCATGGAGCTTACATTTCATGTAAGTAAGAATAATTGAAGAAATAATGCCCATGAAAGTAGGCAAGAAATTCTGAAATAGAACAAAACGAAATGAGTCTGTATGAGATTCATTAATCGAAGTACTGGAAATAAGAAGATAGTCACTAACATTTTAATTCAAAAAATGAATAAACTCTAGATTGCAAACTTTAAAAGAATCAATATATTGGAAAACCAGGAACACATGCAGACATGCAACCATCATTTAAAATATGAAGAATCAGTTAAGAGATTTAGCGTAAAGAGAGATTTAGAAGAAAAAAGAGGAATTAGCGAGGAATCAATATTTTGAGAGGTAAAGATAAAGAATTTTGCAGGAATAAAAATTCATTAGTATTCTATCCAGAAGGACTCTCTGAGAGCTAACCAGAAGTAATAAAAAAAATAAATCAGTGCATAGAAACATTATAGCATGATTGCAAAATCTCAAGGATAAAGAGAATCTTAAAAGCCACCTGAGGTAAAGAGCTGATGACTTACAAAGGAATAATAATTATACCTACAGCAGTTTCCTTATCAGCTCAGTCATGCCAGGAGAAAATGGAATAATGTGTGCAAATTGTCAACCTATACCTAAAATGTAATACCCTACTATTATTCTTGAAGGAGAGAAAATTAAATGACTTTATGTTGAAAAAGGTTAAGATAACTTGCCAATATCAGACACACAATAAAATCTGTAAAGCCTGAGCTTCAACAAGAAAAAAATCCAGCCCAGGATGAAAGAATGAGATAAAAATATATAGTTGACTCTCACATGAGAGTTGTGTTCTAGAAAGTCACTGCTGCTGCTGCTAAGTCGCTTCAGTTGTGTCCGACTCTGTGCGACCCCATAGACGGCAGCCCACCAGGCTCCCCCGTCCCTGGGATTCTCCAGGCAAGAACACTGGAGTGGGTTGCCATTTCCTTCTCCAAGGCAGGAAAGTGAAAGGTGAAAGTGAAGTCACTCAGTCGTGTCCGACTCTTAGCGACCCTGTGGACTGCAGCCTACCAGGCTCCTCTGTCCATGGGATTCTCCAGGCAAGAGTACTGGAGTGGGGTGCCATCGCCTTCTCCTAGAAAGTCACTGGGAACACTCAATTCATGAATGCTGAACCAGTGCTCCTCAGGGAAACACACATATCTCTCACAGAGATTATAATCTTAAATCACTCATTCTGGTAAATTTTATTTTCTTTATTTTACAAAAAAGAAAACAAAGTTCAAAAGCTTTAAGTGACTTGCCTGAGGCCACTGCCACCAACCGGTGCCAGAGTGGGGACTTAACCCCATCCAGCCTACTCCGAGCCAGATCTTCCTGCCCTCCACTGCACTGCCTGTAATGCTTAATCCTCCTGTCATCCTTGCAGGGGAGCTGAAGCAAGAAGGCAAGCAAGGCCTTGTGACCTCAGCTACAAATATCTATCTTGGTGGATTCAAATGTCTCACCACTAAGTGCATAACTACAAATAATCATGAAAGCCAACAGTATGGATTAGGGGGTTACAAATAAACTTTAGTGAGTAGGTGTCATACTACTTACTCACATACTAGTGAGTAGTATGAAATCTGGAGACAATGGACTATATATCTATCTATATGTATAGTCAGTTACATCAGTACAGTTTACTAATACTTAAAAAACAAATAAGTGGTTTATTTTCTTCTTAAAAAAACATAAGCAGAAATATCAGGCAGAAAAACAAGATAGAAGGACACTGTTCGTAAAATAAGTAGATGATGTTAAGTTCTATATGTCATTGGTGAATAAGAGATATCAAATTTTGCAGAAAAGATTTATCATAGTAAGTCTAAGACTGCTATTCTTAGATAACTTGCAAAGTTCACCCTTGGCTGACATTAGGAACTACTAGCGGAGCAAGGTTCCCACCGTTGCCTAAATGATATGGTGGCTCAGTGAACCCAGCGAGTTTGTGCAAACAACATGGTTTATCCTGAACACCTGCTTTCTTTGTGGGAATCTGGAACTTTGATACAGGTTAGGCCTAGCGCACTGAAGCCAAAATACCCACACTGAGGTTCTAACGAGCCGCCTCGGTAGACAGTATTTCACTCCTGTTGTTACAGCTCACTGCTGGAGGAACTAAGTGATCCTTTGTGACACCACTGGGAGAGGACTCTCAGATGCTTGTGTCTCGTTTCCTGCGGACTTTGCCCTGCATGCCTTTTCCCTGTGCTGATTCCGTTTTGTATTCTTTTGCTGGGATGTCAATAAACCGTAACCATGAGATGGCTAGATCATGAGCCTCCGAGTGAATCGCTGAATCCACAGGTGGGCTGGAGGACGACCACACACAAATGAATTGAGATATTGTAAGAAATGTTTATTTGTTGAAATTGTGTAGCCTTAGGGAGTGTTGTGTCCAGTGATGATGGCATATGTAAACTAAAGGAACTTCCTTCCCACCATATACAGCTATAAACTGGACAAAACATATAAAGCATCTCACTTTTTGAGCACTAGAAAACAGGCAAAGCAGGGTCATAATCTATGAGAGAAAGAAAAAATAGGAGGTGAGCTACACATTTGCCGAGTTCTCTGCCTTGGAGGTCTTTCCCTCTGCTGGTACAAAGGGCAGAAGCTCACTCAAGTGTGGTGCAGTCTCATCCGGCTGAGAAGCAGGAACTTGTCCAAGGCTACCGAACAATTAAATTGGGGATCGAGGTAGTAGGAAACAATGCTGCACGGAGTGGGCGGAAGTCTGTACTTCCACCAAGGTATTGATAGGTGTTGGGAAAATCCATCAAGAGAGATTATTGTAACAGGCCAAGGACAGTCACTGTCAAACACAAAAGTCATTATTCAGAGTTCATAGACGAGAGATATTCATCGTCCCTAAGCAGTAGGGGAGACTATGAAAACTATAGGGTAGAAGCAAGAGAGTAAAGAATGAACCCTGATTGAAAGTTCCCAGATATTAAAAATGCTTATTTTGAAAGACAAGTAGTACCTGTCCTCCAAAAGGAGAATAACCTGCTGTTGATTAGTGGGCATTGAAACGTGCCATCCTTTGATTTCATTTTCTCTAAGTCTTTGTGGTCTGACACAAATGTTTCCATCTCATGTTTTATGGTTTTTCTTTTATTGTCTATTTCCTATTTATGCATCCATGCAACATATTATATTAAAATCTGTTGAAAATATGTATCAATACCATAAAATTATGAAGCCAACGAAGCAACTCCTGTGTATCCCCCAGCCTCGCTCTTGACCTCAGATCCAAACTATCTAATACTTTATCTCCACAAACTCAAAAGTTGAATATTTTCAAAACACACTGAGTATCTTCTCTAAACCTGATATTCCTGTGCTTCCTTTTGTGCTCAGTACAAATTAATATTCACAGTACATACAACTCAAGGCCTTGGAGAGACATTTGAAGACACCCAAAAGGGTCAAAATCTAAAAAACTTGGAGCCACATTAGAAGACGTCTTGCTTCACCACCTCCCACCCTACCCTGCTCAGCAGCCAATTGGTTGCTGAGTCATGTAGATGCCATTCAGTACTCTATAATCCTGACAGATTCATGTTCCCAAAGTACAGCTCTAACCACATCATTTCCCTGCTCCCAAAGCACTCCTCACCTAGTGCACATTACTTTAATTGAAGAGGAGCTATGAAAAAATAAATAGCCTCATATACTAAATTTATAATCACTAAATATAGCAAGAGCAGTAATGTTGCAAGACCCTTGAATCACCATAGCACTTCAGGTTCAGGAAAGCATTGAGTACTATTAAGCCACTAATGAAGTACAGTAGACAAATTCAGTTACAGCAACAAATGGCAGTAGTATAAATAATGGCAGCCTATTTAAAATGTAATAGCACATTTTGCTCCCAGCAGACGGGTTTCTGTCTATCTGTTTTACAATCATCAAAGATATATGCAAATTGTGTGCATGCACATGTGTGTGTGAAGAAAAAGAGAAAGAGAATTTCATTTATTTTTAGTAATCTATTCTTTTCACAGCAATGCCCACTAGCAGAAATACTTTGATTGAAGAGGAAAAAGCATATATCACCACGCACCCATTTGTGATGAATTCACCAGAAATATAATGTATATTTATAATATTCCAGTTGTAAAGTCACCCTGCATTAGTGTTCTATGTTAAGTAAAGAGAGAGGAAAATGAGATAGAAAAAATAGCTACATTTCTACTTAACTTTTTGTAACAATGTAAAGAAATAGAAGTCTCTTTAAAAGCAGGCTTACTTAGACTGGGCTTCCCAGGTGGAGCTAGTGGTAAACAACCTGCCTGCCATTTCAGGAGACATAAGAGACACGGGTTCAATCCCTGGGTCGGGAAGATCCCCTGGAGAGGGGCATTGCAACCCACTCCAATATTCTTGTCTGGAGAATCCCATGGACAGAGGAGCCTGGCAGACTACAATTCATAGGGTTGCAAAGAGTTGGACATGACTGAAGTGAGTTAGCATGCACACATACTTAGATTGGTGGTAATTCACCTCATTGTGTTCCTGTTGGCTAAGCACTCCACAGCACTCAATTGCCATTATCCATATTATCTATTTTTATCCATTTATCCATTTTTAGCACTCTTTTTGTAGTAGTATACATCACCTCTACTCCCCTAAAGCTACATCTATAACATATAATCCTTTAATTTCCTTAGTAATTAGTTGAAATAAAAAGTGAGATTTCCAGCACAAACATCCTCAAATTTCTGCCATTCTTCTTCCAGAAAGTTGTCTACACCCACAGTTCTCTTCTCTTCCTTCCTATGTATGACCATGAATATTCTTCCTATTCTAGAGCAATTCTTCCACTTGTTTTATTTTTATAAATAATTTATTTCTCATGGGAAAAGTAATACATACTTTGTTGTTCAGTCACTAAGTCATGTCCAACTCTGCGACCTCATAAACTGCAGCACACCAGGCTTCCCTGTCCTTCACCATCTCCCAGAGTTTGCTTAAACTAACACACATTGTATCAGTGATGCTATCCAACCTCTCATCCTCTTCTCCTCCTGCCCTCAATCTTCCCCAGCATCAGGGAAAGATTTTAACACACATGTTAAAATAAAATGCTAAAACTTCACTGTGAAAATAATATCAACATAAAACAATCTTATACCAGATCCTTGGTGCCCCTTCCCTAACAGAAATTTAATAACTTTTTACACAAAATGAAGGCATGCCTTTGTATGTCTTTTGATGGAGTATGTACTCAGTTCTTCTTATGTCTTCAGCGTTTCCATGCTTTTTTAGCTTCATAGCCTCCTCTACTTGACTGTTAAGTTTTTGTTTTACAGTTTTCTGTTCTGCCATTACCACTCCTTCCAAAGTACAGACTCTTTACTGAAATATATACATTATGTATACTTTAATACTCATCTATTTGACATTACAAGCATCTATCTCTAAGCAAATTTGAACTTGTGTAAAAGTAGCAAACATACGTCTTATGGGACATGTATGCTTATGATGTACACGAGTCTTCAACTTATCCTGTCCAAAACTCAAGTCATCTTTAAGAAATGCCTGAACTTTAAAAAATCACAGGAGCTTCTAGCCTGGCATGGTTACTTTTGGTGATACAGTCTCTTCAAAAAAGTATTAGCCTTTTACTTTAGTTGGGTCTTGTCATTTTAAAGTACGTGCAAACAGGGATGCGGTCTAAACATTGTCAATAAACCTAAACAATCTAATCTGTAAATGGCAGGCCATTATATCTATCATCTGCTTCATTTGCTTAATGGCCATTAACTAGATACACTTTAAAAATGTAGTACTTGCTGGGAAGGCAATACTTTAATCTCGTTTTTTGCTACTTGGGACCCCTATCTAATATCCTGCTAAGGCTGAGACTTTGTTCCCTCTGACAGTATCAATTTTAGAAGAAAATTTGGTTGTTATTATTGTTTTATGCCAACATTTAAGGTTTCAAGTTACATACTCAAAAAACTAACCAAAAAAATGCTTTATTTTCTGACCTTTCAGTTTTCCCACAGGCTAGACAGGCTACCTGTATTCTTAGTTTATCCACTTCTTATAAAGTGAAAGTGAAGTCACACAGTCGTGTCCGACTCTTTGTGACCCCATGGACTGTAGCCTATCAGGGTCCTCTGTCCATGAGATTCTCCAGGCAAGAGTACTGGAGTGGGTTGCCATATAGGACATTGCTAAAATCATTGGGATAACTACTACATGCCAGTCTTTTGCATTTTTCCATAATTAAACTAATGAGGCATAATAAGCTTCACCTAGCACCTTCACTTCGCTTTCACTTTTCACTTTCACACATTGGAGAAGGAAATGGCAACCCACTCCAGTGTTCTTGCCTGGAGACTCCCAGGGAGGGCGGAGCCTGGTGGGCTGCCTTCTCTGCGGTCGCATAGAGTCAGACACGACTGAAGCGACTTAGCAGCAGCAGCAGCAGCAGCAGCACCTTCACTTGACTTTGAAAGATAAAGGACAGGAAATGGTGAAGCATGCACAGCAAGAAAAGAGCAGAAGTCTCATGACACCAGACATAGCTTCCAGTTACCCAGGCATTCCTCCTCATCTCTGCTGCACTCCTCCTACTACTCTGGGCAGCTTCATCTCATCAGTGCTCAGTCATGTCTGATGCTGAGGCCCCATGGACCTTAGCCCGCCAGGCCCCTCTGCCCTTGGAATTCTCTAGGCAAGAATACCGGAGCTGCTTGCCGTTTCCTACTCCCTGGGATCTTCCTGACCCAGAGATCAGAACCAAGTCTCATGAGTCTCCAGCATTGGCAGGCAGATTCTTTACCGCTGAGCCACCTAGGAAGCCCCTTACCTCATCAGTACCAGTAATCATTAATCTCAGTGAAGAAGTAAAAACAAAAAGCTTGTTCTAACGTACAGAACTTGACCTAATTCTCTTTTATCTAGTGAAGGTAATATACTGACAATTCCTTGAGTTAGTGTTGCAAGAGGATTTGCCAAGAGTCATCAGATGAAACTTGAGGAAAGGCTATAGAGCCCATAGTGAACGTTCCTCATCACCATTTCTCTTAACTCCCTAGTCCAGATTAGCACATATGTCTTTCATCCTATATAGTAAGATCAAAATACTTTAAAAAGATCACACATTTTTGAGCTTCAGATACGTGTCTTTCTGCCCACCTTCGGCCCACCTGAGTCTTTCAGCATCACCTTGTGTCAGTCTAAACCATGTTTATTCTATATGTGTTTCTGTACTGTCCAAATTATCTACCCTGAAAAATATTTACCATTAAAATATATTTTTAAAAAGAATTATATAGAATTGTTTAGATAAATTTGTGGAAATGCCAAGAATTTGTTGGATTTAGAGATAGAAATAGAAAGATATATATGGAAAGACAAGTTTAATGAGAAGCTGTGTTCCTCCTGTATATCTGTATGCATTCTGTATATCTCCTGTATTCTCTGTACGTATACAGTATATATATACAAGTATGAGTGAGTGAGTGAGTGATACTCAGTCCTGTCCAACTCTTTGTGATCCATGAACTGCAGTCCACCAGGCTCCTCTGTACAGGGAATACTCTAGACAAGAATACGGGAGTGGGTTGCCATTCCCTTCTCTAGGGGATCTTCCTCAGGACCCAGGAATCCAACATGGGTCTCCTGCATTGAAGGCAAATTCTTTTACCCTCTGAGCCACCAGTAAAGACCATATGCATGTATACGTACATACAAAGAAAAATAGTTTCTCATAAAATGCATATTCAGTACAGTTCAGATGCTCAATTGTGTCCGACTCTTTGCGACCCCATGAATCGCAGCATGCCAGGCCTCCCTGTCTGTCACCAACTCCCGGAGTTCACTCAAACTCATGTCCATCGAGGCAGTGATGCCATCCAGCCATCTTATTCTCTGCCGTCCCCTTCTCCTCCTGCCCCCAATCCCTCCCAGCATCAGAGTCTTTTCCAGTGAGTCAGTTCTTTGCATGAGGTGGCCAAAGAATTGGAGTTTCAGCTTTAGCATCATTCCTTCCAATGAACACCCAAGACTGATATCCTTTAGAATGTACTGGTTAGATCTCCTTGCAGTCCAAGGGACTCTCAAGAGTCTTCTCCAACACCACAGTTCAAAAGCATCAATTTTTCGGTGCTCAGCTTTCTTCACAGTCCAGCTCTCGCATCCATACATAACCACTGGAAAAACCATAGCCTTGACTAGATGGATCTTTGTTGGCAAATTAATGTCTCTACTTTTTAATATGCTGTCTAGGTTGGTCATAACTTTCCTTCCAAGGAGTAAGCGTCTTTTAATTTCATGGCTGCAATCACCATCTGCAGTGATTTTTGGAGCCCAGAAAAATAAAGTCTGACACTGTTTCCACTGTTTCCCATCTATTTCCCATGAAGTGATGGGACCAGATGCCATGATCTTCGTTTTCTGAATGTTGAGCTTTTAGCCAACTTTTTCACTCTCCTCTTTCACTTTCATCAAGAGGCTTTTTAGTTCCTCTTCACTTTCTGCCATAAGGGTGGTGTCATCTGCATATCTGAGGTTACTATATTTCTTCCGGCAATCTTGATTCCAGCTTGTGCTTCTCCCAGCCCAGTGCTTCTCATGATGTACTCTGCATAGAAGTTAAATAAGCACGGTGACAATATACAGCCTTGACGTACTCCTTTTCCTATTTGGAACCAGTCTGTTGTTCCATGTCCAGTTCTAACTGCTGCTTCCTGACCTGCATATAGGTTTCTCAAGAGGCAGGTCAGGTGCTCTGGTATTCCCATCTCTTTCAGAATTTTCCACAGTTTATTGTGATCCACATAGTCAAAGGCTTTGGCATAGTCAATAAAGCAGAAATAGATGTTTTTCTGGAACTCTCTTGCTTTTTCCATGATCCAGCGGATGTTGGCAATTTGATCTCTGGTTCCTCTGCCTTTTCTGAAACCAGCTTGAACATCTAGAAGTTCATGGTTCACGTACTGCTGAAGCCTGGCTTGAAGAATTTTGAGCATTACTTTACTAGCATTTGAGATGAGTGCAATTGTGCGGTAGGTTGAGCATTCTTTGGCATTGCCTTTCTTTGGGATTGGAATGAAAACTGACCTTTTCCAGTCCTGTGGCCACTGCTGAGTTTTCCCAATTTGCTGGCATATTGAGTGCAGCCCTTTCACAGCATCATCTTTCAGGATTTGAAATAGCTCAACTGGAATTCCATCACCTCCACTAGCTTTGTTCGTAGTGATGCTTTCTAAGGCCCACTTGACTTCACATTCCAGGATGTCTGGCTCTAGGTGAGTGATCACACCATCATGATTATCTGTGTCATGAAGATCTTTTTTGTACAGTTCTTCTGTGTATTCTTGCAACCTCTTCTTAATATCTTCTGCTTCTGTTAGGTCCATACCATTTCTGTCCTTTATTGAGCCCATCTTTGCATGAAATGTTCCCTTGCTATCTCTAATTTTCTTGAAGAGATCTCTAGTCTTTCCCATCCTGTTGTTTTCCTCTATTTCTTTGCATTGATTGCTGAGAAAGGCTTTCTTACCTCTTCTTGCTATTCTTTGGAACTCTGCATTCAGATCCTTATATCGTTCCTTTTCACCTTTGCTTTTCACAACTATTTATAAGGCCTCCCCAAACAGCCATTTTGTTTTTTGCATTTCTTTTCTATGGCCAATCTGATCACATGGACCACAGACTTTTCTAACTCAATGAAACTAAGCCATGCTGTGTGGGGCCACCCAAGACAGACAGGTCATGGTGGAGAGGTTTGACAGAATGTGGTCCACTGGAGAAGGGAATGGCAAACCGCTTCAGTATTCTTGTCTTGAGAACCCCATGAACAGTATGAAAAGGCAAAATGATAGGATACTGAAAGAGGAACTCCCCAGGTCGGTAGGTGCCCAATATGCTACTGGAGATCAGTGGAGAAATAACTCCAGAAAGAATGAAGGGATGGAGCCAAAGCAAAAACAATACCCAGTTGTGGATATTACTGGTGATAGAAGCAAGGTCCAATGCTGTAAAGAGCAATATTGAATAGGAACCTGGAATGTTAGGTCCATGAATCAAGGCAAATTGGAAGAGGTCAAATAGGAGATGGCAAGAGTGAATGTTGACATTCTAGGAATCGGCAAACTAAAACGGACTGGAATGGGTGAATTTAACTCAGATGACCATTATATCTACTACTGCAGGCAGGAATCCCTTAGAAGAAATGGAGTAGCCATCGTGGTCAACAAAAGAGTTCAAAATACAGTACTTGGATGCAGTCTCAAAAACAACAGAATGATCTCTGTTCGTTTCCAAGGAAAACCATTCAATATCACAGTAATCCAAGCCTATGCCCCAACCACTAAAGCTGAAAAAGCTGAAGTTGAACGGTTCTATGAAGACCTACAAGACCTTTTAGAACTAACACCCAAAAAAGATGTCCTTTTCATTATAGGGGACTGGAATGCAAAACTAGGAAGTCAAGAAATACCTGGGGTAACAGGCAATTTGGCCTTGGAATACGGAATGAAGCAGGGCAAAGGCTAATAGAGTTTTGCCAAGAGAACACACTGGTCATAACAAACACCCCCT
Source organism: Bubalus kerabau (assembly GCF_029407905.1). Classification (NCBI taxonomy): domain Eukaryota; kingdom Metazoa; phylum Chordata; class Mammalia; order Artiodactyla; family Bovidae; genus Bubalus; species Bubalus kerabau. The sequence continues at coordinate 26,876,091 of NC_073644.1, read as the reverse complement.
TCCAACAACACAAGAGGAGACTCTACACATGGACATCACCAGATGGTCAACACCGAAATCAGATTGATTATGTTCTTTGCAGCCAAAGATGGAGAAGCTCTATACAGTCAGCAAAAACAAGACCAGGAGCTGACTGTGGCTCAGATCATGAACTCCTTATTGCCAAATTCAGACTTAAATTGAAGAAAGTAGGGAAAACCACTAGACCATTTAGGTATGACCTAAATCAAATCCCTTATGATTATACAGTGGATGTGAAAAATAGATTTAAGGGACTAGAAGTAATAGACAGAGTGCCTGATGAACTATGGATGGAGGTTCATGACATTGTACAGGAGACAGGGATCAAGACCATCCCCATGGAAAAGAAATGCAAAAAAGCAAAATGGCTGTCTGAGAAGGCCTTACAAAATGCATATTTACTATCTGTAAATACATATGTACAAGTACATATTTCCCTCAATTTTTCAACATGTTTACAATTGTTGAAATAAATTCTCTAACTTGAGTTTCTGACCCTTATTAAAACCAAACTTAACCCCCAGATTTTATTTCTTTAACTGCCATAATAAAAATGATGTCTCTGCTTTTTAATATGCTGTCTAGGTTTGTCATGGCTTTCCTTCCAAGGGAGAGGTATTAGTATATGCTTCTAGCTAGGACTGGATGGAGAGTGAATCTAGAAGAAAGAGGAGGTGTGGTTAAGACAGACCAATGCACACAGCAGGGGAAGGAGAGGCCAGGGGGAATTGAGAAAGCAGCACTGACATACATACACTATCTTGTGTAAAACAGGTAACTAGCGAGAAGCTGCTACGTAATACAGGGAGCCCAGCCTGGTGCTCTGTGACGACCTAGAGGGGTGGAATGGGGGAGAGGGAGGCTCAACAGGGAGGGGATATATTTATAATTATGAGTGATTTGTATTGATATACGGCAGAGAACACCACGACATTGTAAAGTAATTAATCCTCCCATTAAAAAAAGGGTGAACTCTGATGTGATGTTCAGAATTTCATTAGCAAAATGTATGTGCATCCTTTATAATAAAGATTATTTCAGTACTGTTCTATATGGTAAGATTCTTAAATTCCATCTTAGATTGAAAGAGAAAAATACCACTTATACTTCTAACTTCAGTCAACAAAGGTATTAAAGTCTAGGTGCTTTGCTTTAGCTGGCTATGACCAATAAGCCCATGAATAAATCAGTTTTTGAACTTTATGAGTTTTCAATTTTGGTTACATCAGACCATTAAAATTTTGGTTATATCAAAACATTAAAATAATTCACTCTTAGATTCTTAGTTTTGGGAATGATGACCAAATTTGCAACAAGCAGTGATTAAATTATGCTCTTTAATTTTACTTTGATGTTAATACTATAATTTGATTACAATTAAGATCCCAGTTTATTCAGATAGTATTTAATTAGAAGGATGGGAAAGAACTGGAGGCTATATTCTCTGCATCAATAGAAAACAACTGCATTTTTTTTAACAGCCAAATCACAAAGACACTATTACAGAGAAAAGCTCCTATGTTTAGCATAGAAAATAATGTTTTGTAAATAATTTAACTTTCAACTTTCTACCCATATATTGAATAAGAAATCTAGAATCTAAAATATGATCTGAGATGGAGCATGTAGAGGATAATTTAATTGTTGAATGATTTCACTATGGAAAATTAATGATTGGGATACAAGGAGGCATTTTTATTCTAGGTTTCAGCTTTTTTGCCTGTGTTCTGCAGTTAATTGCAGACATCTCAATCAGGCTTCAACTTGCACCAACAGAATCTTTTTATAGGAGAAAGGAAGAAAATTTCCTTGGCTGGATCAGAATGTCAGAGAACTCTGGCATTTAACCTCAAGACAAAGGCTTAACTAAACTCACATGGAGAAAGGAACCACAGAAAAAGCTTATCAGAAGTAATAAATTGTGTCAAGATAAATCTTTGAATGTTGGCACCTTTGCCCATCTGTTTAAATTACTTGAACATGTTTTTATAGGTGAGAGTGACCATGATGAATTAGATCTTGAAAATAAGAAGTCTGTGAAGTTTTTTCCCTCTTAAACAGCAATTTTCATATTAACACAAGTGTGACCTATTTAAAGAGAAACAAATTAGTAAGGAAAAGAAGACTATAATTCAAATAAGCTACTTAAAATCTTTAGTTTACAACAAACTTTATGAAATATCCTTAGCAACTTGAATATGAAGTATTTCCTTTTTTCTTTTTGTCAATTGGGTTCCCAGTTTTAGAAGTGAAAAACAGAATCTGAATATGATTTAAATATCAGATAAGCAAGGGATAGTTTTTTAACATAAGTATGTCCAGGGCAATATTTGGGAGATACTTAACTAAAATATTACTTGTTTATCCGAAATTTAAAGTTAACTGGTGTCCTTTATTTTACTGATAGCTCTATTTTTAGGGAGCAAAAAAACAATCATAACCCCTTTTATTTTGGTTGTATATGTACTTAAAACTATAAATATTATGATCTTGTATACATTGTCCTTATTTATATTTTTGTATCTCAATTTCATTTGTATGTATTATCAAGACTTACTTAAAGTTATATGACTATGAAAGTAAGAAATTAAATATGTAAAAATTCCCTTCCACACAGTTTAATGTATTCTACAGGTAATTCATACTGTTCATGGGGTTCTCAAGGCAAGAATACTGAAGTGGTTTGCCATTCCCTTCTCCAGTGGACCACATTCTGTCAGATCTCTCCACCATGACCCGCCCATCTTGGGTTGCCCCACAGGCATGGCTTAGTTTCATTGAGTTAGACAAGGCTGTGGTCCTAGTGTGATTAGATTGACTAGTTTTCTGTGAGTATGGTTTCAGTGTGTCTGCCTTCTGATGCCCTCTTGCAACCCCTACCGTCTTACTTGAGTTTCTCTTACCTTGGACGAGGGGTATCTCCTAACCACCACCCCTTCTGACCTTCAACATGGTATAGCTCCTCTAGGCCCTCCTGTGCCTGCGCAGCCACGGCTCCTTGGACGTGGGGTTGGTCCTCCAAAGGATAGGCAAAAATGATAGGATACTGAAAGAGGAACTCCCCAGGTCAATAGGTGCCCAATATGCTGGAGATCAGTGGAGAAATAACTCCAGAAAGAATGAAGGGATGGAGCCAAAGCAAAAACAATACCCAGTTGTGGATGTTACTGGTGATAGAAGCAAGGTCCGATACTGTAAAGAGCAATCTTGCATAGGAACCTGGAATGTCAGGTCAATGAATCAAGGCAAATTGGAAGTGGTCAAACAAGAGATGGCAAGAGTGAATGTCGACATTCTATGAATCAGCAAACTAAAATGGACTGGAATGGGTGAATTTAACTCAAATGACCATTATATCTACTACTGCGGGCAGGAATCCCTCAGAAGAAATGGAGTAGCCATCATGGTCAACAAAAGAGTCTGAAATGCAGTACTTGGATGCAATCTCAAAAACGACAGAATGATCTCTGTTCGTTTCCAAGGCAAACCATTCAATATCACAGTAATCCAAGCCTATGCCCCAACCAGTAAAGCTGAAGAAGCTGAAGTTGAATGGTTCTATGAAAACCTACAAGACCTTTTAGAACTAACACCCAAAAAAGATGTCTTTTTCATTATAGGGGACTGGAATGCAAAAGTAGGAAGTCAAGAAACACCTGGAGTAACAGGCAAATTTGGCCTTGGAATACAGAATGAAGCAGGGCAAAGACTAATAGAGTTTTTCTAAGAAAATGCACTGATCATAACAAACACCCTATTCCAACAATACAAGAGAAGACTCTACACATGGACATCACCAGATGGTCAACACCGAAATCAGATTGATTATATTCTTTGCAGCCAAAGATGGAGAAGCTCTATACAGTCAGCAAAAACAAGACCAGGAGCTGACTGTGGCTCAGATCATGAACTCCTTATTGCCAAATTCAGACTGAAATTGAAGAAAGTAGGGAAAACCACTAGACCATACAGGTATGACCTAAATCAAATCCCTTATGATTATACAGTGGAAGTGAGAAATAGATTTAAGGGCCTAGATCTGATAGATAGAGTGCCTGATGAACTATGGAATGAGGTTCGTGACACTGTACAGGAGACAGGGATCAAGACCATCGCCATGGAAAAGAAATGCAAAAAAGCAAAATGGCTGTCTGGGGAGGCCTTACAAATAGCTGTGAAAAGAAGAGAAGTGAAAAGCAAAGGAGCAAAGGAAAGATATAAACATCTGAATTTAGAGTTCCAAGGAATAGCAAGAAGAGATAAAAAAGCTTTCTTCAGCGATCAATGCAAAGAAATAGAGGAAAACAACAGAATGGGAAAGACTAGAGATCTCTTCAAGAAAATTGGAGATACCAAGGCAACATTTCATGCAAAGATGGGCTCGATAAAGAACAGAAATGATATGGACCTAACAGAAGCAGAAGACATTAAGAAGAGGTTGCAAGAATACACAGAAGAACTGTACAAAAAAATCTTCACGACCCAGATAATCACAATGATGTGATCACTCACCTAGAGCCAGACAGCCTGAATGTGAAGTCAAGTGGGCCTTAGAAAGCATCACTATGAACAAAGCTAGTGGAGGTGATGGAATTCCAGTTGAGCTATTTCAAATCCTGAAAGATGATGCTGTGAAAGGGCTGCACTCAATATGCCAGCAAATTGGGAAAACTCAGCAGTGGCCACAGGACTGGAAAAGGTCAGTTTTCATTCCAATCCCAAAGAAAGGCAATGCCAAAGAATGCTCAAACTACCGCACAATTGCACTCATCTCACACGCTACTAAAGTAATGCTCAAAATTCTCCAAGCCAGGCTTCAGCAATATGTGAATCGTGAACTTCCTGATGTTCAAGCTGGTTTTAAAAAAGGCAGAGGAACCAGAGATCAAATTGCCAACATCCACTGGATCATGGAAAAAGCAAAAGAGTTCCAGAAAAACATCTATTTCTGCTTTATTGACTATGCCAAAGCCTTTGACTGTGTGGATCACAATAAACTGTGGAAAATTCTGAAAGAGATGCGAATACCAGACCACCTGATCTGCCTCTTGAGAAATTTGTATGCAGGTCAGGAAACAACAGTTAGAACTGGACATGGAACAACAGACTGGTTCCAAATAGGAAAAGGAGTTCGTCAAGGCTGTATATTGTCACCCTGTTTATTTAACTTCTATGCAGAGTACATCATGAAAAACGCTGGACTGGAAAAAACACAAGCTGGAATCAAGATTGCCAGGAGAAATCTCAATAACCTCAGATATGCAGATGACACCACCCTTATGGCAGAAAGTGAAGAGGAACTAAAAAGCCTCTTGATGAAAGTGAAAGAGGAGAGTGAAAAAGTTGGCTTAAAGCTCAACATTCAGAAAACGAAGATCATGGCATCTGGTCCCATCACTTCATGGGAAATAGATGGGGAAACAGTGGAAACAGTGTCAGACTTTATTTTTGGGGGCTCCAAAATCACTGCAGATGGTGACTGCAGCCATGAAATTAAAAGACACTTAATCCTTGGAAGGGAAGTTATGACCAACCTAGACAGCATATTCAAAAGCAGAGACATTACTTTGCCAACAAAGGTTCATCTAGTCAAGGCTATGGTTTTTCCTGTGGTCATGTATGGATGTGAGAGGTGGACTGTGAAGAAGGCTGAGCACCAAAGAATTGATGCCTTTGAACTGTGGTGTTGGAGAAGACTCTTGAGAGTCCTTTGGACTGCAAGGAGATCCAACCAGTCCATTCTGAAGGAGATCAGCCCTGGGATTTCTTTGGAGGGAATGATGCTGAAGCTGAAAGTCCAGTACTTTGGCCACCTCATGCGAAGAGTTGACTCATTGGAAAAGACTCTGATGCAGGGAGGGATTGGGGACAGGAGAAGAAGGGGACGACAGAGGATGAGATGGCTGGATGGCATCACTGACTCGATGGACGTGAGTCTGGGTGAACTCCGGGAGTTGGTGATGGACAGGGAGGCCTGGCGTGCTGCGATTCATGGGTCGCAAAGAGTCAGACACGACTGAGCGACTGAAGTGAACTGAACTGAACAGGTAATTCAATCTGGGTATGCTGCTCACATTCACAACTATGATGAAGTCAATAGAGGTATCAGTCTATACTGATAATGCAAACTTGTATACTCTTTATTAAGACACTGTATTTATTTCTAACTTATAAGCAATAACTCTAAAATGGTAGCTTTTAGAGGATAACATGTTGAAAGGCTTGTCAGAGAAAGTGATGCCCATAGGAAATTTTACAATACTGGTCTAAAAATCTCCATCTGGTAGTAACATCAGCTCAAGCATGGGCTCAGATATACACTACTTTATACCAGGGTGCCGTATATTTGGAGACCTTCCTAAGTATACTTAATTGTTCTCTCTGGGCCACCCTAAGATTGGTTTGGATCTTCCATTTTGTTTAGTAACCTCATGGTGAATAAGAATAAATATTAATCAATATTCTAGAATAGTCCCAGCATTAGAATCCCTGTGCTAACCTAGCCAGTTTTGTGCTTCTTCTAAACCTTGTGTCCAGTCTTGTTCATGTCATCACACTCAGGACCCTGACTTCTGGGGATTTTCTTCTCTACATCAATAGAAATATGTACGTTTCACAGCAAAATTCAAGTTAAAAAACATAAAATATCAACAATTTTAACATGGTTTGTAGAAAAATAGTAGATACATGTTTTAACCAAAGAATTTAACTAATTAGCCCTTCATTCCCCTACAAATAAGCCTACAAATAACCTAGATTAGCTCACTTACCCAGTGCATATCACCAAAAATGCAAAAGGAATAAATGCTATTAATAACTTATAATAGCCTGTGGCATATATAACATAATTTACCTCATGCATAGCATAATTTTTTAACTAATTAGGCAAAGTTTCTATGAGAGGAGCACATTATACTCACCAGGGAAATTTTCCAAAACATACATGCCAGGGGCTCACCAGTTATTTTTTTGATTTTGCAGATAGGAATTGAATAGCAGACATGAGATTAAAACTCCCTAAATTGAGCTTGATACTCTTACTGGTTGAGAACTATTATTTTCCCCCCCTGGCTATCTCCATGTGAGAGTAGAAATTCTATAAATTGTTTTACATAAACAGGTTGATATCTAGTAGCTCTAGGAAAATAAATGGTAGATGGTGTTAGGAAGGAGTATTGTGATTTTTCTCTTGTTATTCTTTTGTTTATTCATGATGAATGATGAACTACAATGATAATTGTTAAAGATATGAATTCTGTAAACTAAAATGAAGCTATGCTATATCTATTCCAAAAATAAGACTAGCAAACAATATGCTGTAAATAAAAGTTACAGAGCTTCAGTTTTTAAAGCTAAAGTCTAATTGAGAAATAAAAGATCTAATAGAAAAGTGGAAAGAGATCAGACTTAGGAGTCAGAAAAATTGTGTTTGAATCTCTATACCTTCCAGTTTTACCAGTTCATATTTATATGACTATAAGCTGGTCTCTATTTTTCTAGAGGAGGAGAAGTCCCAATAAAGACAAATAACTGGATTAACAAAGCCAAAATTTGGCCATCCTAAGAGTTTAATGAAATTTATAAATCTTTAGCAAGTCTAATCAAGTAAAAAAGAGAAAATGCAAGTTATTAGTATCAGAATTGAAAACTTCACATTGTTAGACATCTTATAGATATTAGTAAGATAGTCATGGAATTTATAAAGAATTTTATGCTAATAAATCTGACAACATGGTTCAAGTGGGGAAATTCTTGGGGAAGAGGGTTAAGTCTTAGTAAAAGTTACAAACAAGAAACAGATAATTTGAATAACCTATATTATTTATGTATTTATTTATTTATATGTATTTGTCTGTGCCGCATTTTAATTATAGCACCCAGGATCTTTAGTTGCCACATATGAGAGCTAGTTCCTTGTTCAGGAATGGAACCTGGGCTCCCTGCATTAGTCTTAGCACACAGTCTAAGCCACTGGACCACCAGAAAAATCCTACGAAACTTTAGGAAGCCCAGAAAAATAATAATTTGCACAAATACTTTTAGAAAATAGAAGAAACAAATACGGTCCAACTCGTTTTACGAGGACAACACTAACCTGATACCAAAAACAGACAAAAACATCAAAATAGAATGATATTCCAATTAATCTCATGATCAGATATAAAATCTTTAACCAAATATAAACAAGGTAAATCTAGCAACAAGTAAAAAATCTATAGTGAATCATAACTAGGTAGGATTTATCTCAGAAATGCAAGATGATTGCACCCCTCCTACTGTCTTGCTGACATGGGATATCCTTTTTTTGTGGGTTCCAGTATCCTCCTGTCAATGGTTGTTCAACAGCTAGTTGCGATTTTGGTGCTCTCACAGGAGGAGATGTGCTAACATCCTTCTATCGTGCCATCTTGAACTGGAAGCCTTGTCTATGTGAAATTTAAAATTGTTTACCTATTCACAACCACATAAAATTGGTAGAGATTCTATTTCTTAGAAAATAAATTTAGATATTCATTTGTTTAGGCTTTGTTTTATGCTCCTCAATTGTATTTTATAGCGAATTTTGTAAATGTTATACTCAACATCTCAAATTTATCCTAGCTGTTTTGTAGCTTTTATGTGAACATTGCATGAATTATTTTTGTCATCTGCTTTCCTGGGATTGTATTGGTTGTATAGAGAAAACATATGGATCTTTATTTACTTATTTTATTAATTCTGGGAAGTTTTCTCAATCTCTTGTTTATTTTAAGTATAGAATCACAAAATTAGCAACTGCATATAGTTTAGTTTCTTCTTATGTGGATTTCCTTCTCTATTTGCATTAACTAAGACCACCAAACAATATTGAGTCATTGAAATAATAGTGAGTCTTCCACAATGTTCTGACATTCAGAATTTCATTAAAATTTATTATTGACATTTTGATATGCTGTTTATAAATATAATAGATGCTTTTATTCGTATGTTAAGGTTTTGTCAAAAATGACTGCTACACTTTATACCAAGTGTCTACAACATTATACCAAGTGTCTTTTCAATAGCTGATGACATAATCAAGAGATATTAACATCATGAGATTTGATGAAATATTTCTTGGTATTTAATTTCCTTTCCATTCCTAGACTAAATTCCATTTTATTCTCAAACTGTTTTTAAATGCATTGCTCTTGTTTCAGATTGCAGGCATTTTGTATAGAACTTTTGCATCTGTATTCAGAGTTGAAACCAGCGTTGTGCTTTGTTTGGATTTGGCAAAATAGCATTATGTCAGCTTTTCTGAATGAACTGAAAAATATTTTCATCTTTATGTATAATCTGATGTAACTTCTATTAAGAACATAGAAATTATAGCTATTTTAAGTAGAGATGAATATATATGGGAATATACTATATGATATGGATGACATTCTCATCAGGAAAATAAATATTAATAAATAATAATGGGCAGTAAATAAAAAAATAAAATATAAAATAAAAATAATAAATTTTTAAAGATACATAAATGAGTAGTGATAAGAAATGATTTGCTGCTTATGTATTTTCAGTGGATTGAAGATTTAAATGTACAATAAATAAAACTATAAACATACTAGAGGTAGACAGGAAGGGAGGATAGCAATTGCTTTATATCCTATTTATCTGAAATAAGGGAAAGCCTTTCAAAATATGACAACAAAAAGAAAACCAAAAAATAAAATTGAAAAATTTGACTTTATAACAATAAATATTTATTTCTGACAAAAAGTGTCTTCATGAGTCAGAGTCTCAGCATAAAACAGAATTGAACGCAGGTGAGTTTTGAAGAAGAGTCTTTAAAAAATGAACCACCTGTAGAGGAAGAGTAGGCTTGAGGGACACAACAAGGAGAGGTTGAAGCAACCAGAAATATAAGAAGGATAAGAAAACATTCCACCCCTTGGTTTGAAGAGTACGGGAATGAAAAAATGTTCTTGGAGCCCTGTAGGAGCTGGAGCCACAGAGCCATGGCAGTTCATCAGTAGAGATGCAGCAATTGCCTGGAATGTGTCTCAAAGCAGACAAAAACAACAAAAAAAACATTCAAACTTTTCTGTCTTCCTGACTCCTTGTAAAGGACAGACTTCTAAGTGAGACTTCAGATCAGAGCAGATCAGTCGCTCAGTCGTTTCTGACTCTTTGCGACCCCATGAATCACAGCACGCCAGGCCTTCCTGTCCCTCACCAACTCCTGGAGTTCACCCAGACTCACGTCCATCGAGTCAGTGATGCCATCCAGAAATCTCATCCTCTGTCGTCCCCTCCTCCTGCCCCCAATCCCTCCCAGCATCAGAGTCTTTTCCAATGAGTCAACTCTTCGCATGAGGTGGCCAAAGTACTGGACTTTCAGCTTTAGCATCATTCCTTCCAAAGAAATCCCAGGGCTGATCTTCAGAATGGACTGGTTGGATCTCCTTGCAGTCCAAGGGACTCTCAAGAGTATTCTCCAACACCACAGTTTAAAAGCATTAATTCTTCAGCGCTCAGCCTTCTTCACAGTCCACCTCTCACATCCATACATGACCACAGGAAAAACCATAGCCTTGACTAGACGGACCTTTGTTGGCAAAGTAATGTCTCTGCTTTTGAATATGCTGTCTAGGTTGGTCATAACTTTCCTTCCAAGGAGTAAGTGTCTTTTAATTTCATGGCTGCAGTCACCATCTGTAGTGATTTTTGGAACCCCCAAAAATAAAGTCTGACACTGTTTCCACTGTTTCCCCATCTATTTCCCATGAAGTGATGGGACCAAATGCCATGATCTTCGTTTTCTGAATGTTGAGCTTTAAGCCAACTTTTTCACTCTCCTCTTTCACTTTCATCAAGAGGCTTTTTAGTTCCTCTTCACTTTCTGCCATAAGGGTGGTGTCATCTGCATATCTGAGGTTATTGATATTTCTCCCGGCAATCTTGATTCCAGCTTGTGTTTCTCCCAGCCCAGCGTTTCTCATGATGTACTCTGCATAGAAGTTAAATAAACAGGGTGACGATATACAGCCTTGACGAACTCCTTTTCCTATTTGGAACCAGTCTGTTGTTCCAGGTCCAGTTCTAACTGTTGCTTCCTGACCTGCATACAAATTTCTCAAGAGGCAGATCAGTGGTCTGGTATTCGCATCTCTTTCAGAATTTTCCACAGTTTATTGTGATCCACACAGTCAAAGGCTTTGGCATAGTCAATAAAGCAGAAATAGATGTTTTTCTGGAACTCTTTTGCTTTTTCCATGATCCAGCAGATGTTGGCAATTTGATCTCTGGTTCCTCTGCCTTTTCTAAAACCAGTTTGAACATCAGGAAGTTCACGGTTCACATATTGCTGAAGCCTGGCTTGGAGAATTTTGAGCATTACTTTACTAGCGTGTGAGATGAGTGCAATTGTGCGGTAGTTTGAGCATTCTTTGGCATTGCCTTTCTTTGGGATTGGAATGAAAACTGACCTTTTCCAGTCCTGTGGCCACTGCTGAGTTTTCCAAATTTGCTGGCCACAAATCCTGGATTTCACACTCTTGTGTAATCCTTTTCCTTTCACTGTGGCCTGAACCCAGCAACTTGCTTCTAACCAAGAGAATACCACAAAACTGGTCAGGGTTAGGTTACAAAAGAATCAACTTCTTTATTGATAGTTGACTCTATTGCTTTCTGTTCTTGAATACTTTGATGAAACAAGCTGCCATGTTGGAAAGGCTCAAGGAAAGGAACTGAGGGAGCCCTCCAAACAAGTGCCAGTGAGAAACTAAAGCTCTCAATCCAACAACCCCCGAAGAACTGAGTCCTATCCATCACGACATGGACTTGATCTTGGATCCTTTCCAGCAGAGCTTTAGGCCCTGGGCCAACACTGATTCCACTGTTGCTAGAGACCATGAAACAGAAGCCCTGTTAAGACATGTTCAGTTCAGAATCCTGTGTAGTTTTTTCAACTGCCAAGTTTTGAGGTTCATTGCTAAATGAGTATAGATAACATAAAGATTTTGGTACCTGGAAATGAAGTACTCCCATGACACATAAATAGAAGTATGGTAGCGGTTTAGGATTCTTAATTTGGTAAAGAGTGGGTGGATTTCAGTAATCATAATAGAGAAAGGCTAAATTGCCTTGAACTGATCATTAGAAAAAAAGCACAGTGCCCATGTGTGCTCTAAAGGAAGTAAAGAAAGTACTTTTGGAAATTGAAGGATGAAGGATCCCAGCCAGAAAAGACAAATGCCTTTCGAGTCTTTGTTTGACTTGTTTGCTAGTCTCCCATTGGCCAAAGCATGTCACATGACCTGCCCAGATTCACTCAGTGGAGAAGTAAATTCCACTTTCAATGGGAGAAAAAGAATGAGTGATCATTTTTTAATGTAATCACAATCATCCCTCAAATCATAAATTTCATATCATCCCACTTGTAGAACATCATCACCTCAATCCAGGATCACCAGTATCTCATCCCTAATGACATCAACCTTGTAGCTCAGGATCTCATGGTATGCATCAGATCTGGATGTGGCTCTTGAGCTAAAGACCTATGAAATAAAAAGACAAGTTATCTGTCTACACATACCCAAAATGCCATAGTAAGATACAGATAGAAAAACCACTGTAAAGACCCCTTCCAAAATGAGAGGAATGTGAGGTGCTAAGCAGTCCCTTTGTTGCTCTGTGCTTAGTTGTGTCTGACTCTTTGTGACCCTATGGACTATAGCCCACCAGGCCCTCTGTCCATGGCCATTCTCCAGGCAAGAATACTGGAGTAGGTCACCATGCCCTCCTCCAGGGGATCTTCCCAACCCAGGGATCAAACCCAGGTCTCCTGCATTGCAGGCAGATTCTTTACCATCTGAGCCATCAGGGAAGTTCAGGAATACTGGAGTGGGTAGCCTATCCCTTCTCCAGGAGAACTTTCTGACCCAGGAATCAACCCAGGGTCTCCCACATTGCAGACAGATTCATTACCAGCTGAGCAACAGGGAAGCAGTCCCTCAGTTCAGTTCACTCACTCAATTGTGTCCAACTCTTTGCAACCCCATGGACTGCATCACGCCAGGCTTCCCTGTCCATCACCAACTCCCAGAGCTTGCTCAAACTCATGTCCATTGAGTTGGTGGTGCCATCCAACCATATGATCCTCTGTTGTCCCCTTCTCCCACCTTCAGTCTTTCCCAGAATCAGGGTCTTTTCCAATGAGTCGGCTCTTCCCATCAGGTGACCAAAGTATTAGAGTTTCAGCTTCAGCATCAGTCCTTCCAGTGAATATTCAGGACTGATTTCCTTTAGGATGGACTGGTTGGATCTCCTTGCAGTCCAAGGGACTCTCAAGAGTCTTCTCCAACACCACAGTTTTAAAACATCAATTCGTTGGCACTCGGCTTTCTTTATAGTCCAACTCTCACATCCATACATGACTACTGGAAAAACCATAGCTTTGACTAGATGGACCTTTGTCAGCAAAGCAGTCCCTGGTCCATAACAATTCTGAAATCCACCTGGAAAAATATTACAAGGTTTTCTTCCTCTGGGGATATGGAATGCACCTTGTGTGAAAAAGTGAAAGTGTTAGTAGCTCAGTCATGTCCAACTCTTTTGCAACCCCATGGGCTATAGCCCACCAGGCTTATCTAGCCATGGAATTCTCCCTGCTGGCTAGAAAAGGCTCCCTAGTCTATTGTTCTATTTGTGTCATAGTTAACCACTTTTGATTCTTGACTCAGCCCTCAGATGTTCTTCCTTCCTGTGGTCAATTACATAAGAATGATATCTTGTTTGCTTATGAAAAGGTTTAAGTTCATTTTAGTCCAAGTTGGTAGCCCACCTGCTAGTACAACTTCCTAAAAAGCTTCATAGGCTTTCTCTGTATTAGATTATTTTCAGATTAATTTCCTCTCAATTAGACAAAAGCTATACCCATAGTTCTTCTAAATGCAAGCTTAAAAATATATCTTTAAAAGATAGATATCAAATTATCTTTCTGATGTAATAAAAGCAATTGATCTAATCAGATTTGGGGTCTGATATTTTAAATCAGTTTTATGGAAGCATAATTTAGATACAGTAAAATGCACTTCCTATTTGTCTGTTAATGGACTGAGCATACTCTGCAAGTGGAGAAAGCCCTCAGGCAGAGATAAGAAACCTCAGTTTGTGAGCAAAGGAAAGCACGTTGCCTGTTGGTGTCAATGCCACTGGTCCCTGAACCCAGGCCAGGTATAGGAAAAACGAAGTCCCACACCTGCTTCCCCATGCAGATCTAGCCACATCATGCAACCTAAAAGACCAAGCCAATTCCTAAGCTGGTTGTGATGGTTCTCCAGAGAATGATGAAGAAAAACGTAACTGGATGTGGCACAGACTTTTTTTCTCTACTCCTTTCAGCCAAGTACAACTATAAGCTCTGACAATTATACAACAGACAACGAATGGGGTACTCTGATAGTTGTAAAGAGGAAGGAAAACTTGTTAGGGACCTCTGGACTTGAGGAACATCACAGCAACAGAGCATTATGTTGACTCCTCACCCAGAGGGCAAACCAGTTCCAGCATTCATAACCCTCACACAACCTTCCAGTAGAAGTTGGCCCAGAAAGACTGATTCCTCCCTAAATCAAAACACCATCAAAATCAGGCAAGGCTGGCAGCCCTGGCAAGTGTGATGGATAACAGAGCCCTGCTGACAATAGCAGACAGAGGAAGTGCACTTGTTCTCCTGAGGTTATTCCCCACCAAGAGATCTGAGGTGGCTGTGTGATAGAGACCAGAGGGATCCTTCCACAAAAGGCACCTGGCCAAAAGTTAGGAGAAGAGTTAGAGAAAATTAAAAAATCAACAGAGCCTCGGGGACCTGAGGAATGGGTTCTGTTCTCCATTCCTCTCAGGCAGACAAGTCCCACCACTGTAAGAGCCAGGACCCAAAAGAGCTCTCCTTCTTGAGAGAGCTGAGAATCCTCCCCAGATAGAGACATTGGTGCAGCGGGCTGGGGTAGGAGGTACACCAAGCCTGGAAAGACCAGCCAATATAATCTGTTGCAGTTCCTTCCACCTCCTCAAACAACACCAGCAGAGACTATTGCAGGATAGCCCCTGCAATAAATCAAGCAGACCAAAACTACACTGCAAAGACTCTGCAATTAAACTTAGCTTTGGGACCACAGCCCAAGAAATTAGGCTAGGATTTGCATGCTCAACATAAACAGGGTGAGTGTTCCTCAAAATAAATGATTTTAAAGTGCCTCATTATCTCCTAACATAACAGCCAACATGTCCAGGATGCAATGAAAAATATCCCCGTCATACCAAGAACCAGGGAAATTGCAACTTGAATGAGGCAACAAAGTTAACTGATGCCAACACTCGGATGCCTCAGATATTAGCATTATCTGATGAGGATTTTAGAATGGCCATCATAAAAATGGTTCAATAAGCAATCACAAATTATCATGAAACAAATAAAAAATAGAAAACATCGATCAATAAATAGAAATTATAGTTTAAAAACACATGGAAATTATAGAACTGAAAAATACAGCAGAATTAAAACCTAGCTGGATGGGCCAAGAGTAGAGTGAAAATGACAGGATAGAATCCATGAACTTGACAGATCAGAGAATTTCCTTTATCTGAATAACAGAGAGAAAAATCAACAGAGCTTCAGGGACTGAGGAGCAATAACAAAAGATACAGTTACTTGGATCAACTGGAGTCCCAGAAGTGAGTGAGGATGAAAGAAGATTTAGAAAATATTAATAGCTGAAAATTTACCACATTTGCCAGTAGACATAAACCTACAGATTCAAAAAGCTGGATAAAACCCACATAAGAGAACTAAAAGAAATGCACATGGAGACAGCATAATAAACTTTGTAAAACTAAATCAAAGGAAAAATAGCAAAAATATTCACATAAAAATGACACATTGCCTGTAGGAGAACCACCTCAGATCTCTTGGTGGGGGAGATAACCTATTTGAATGATAGTAGATTTCTCATCTGAAACTGTGAAGGTTAGAAGAAGTGACACAACTGTTAACTGTAAACTTCATATGCAGCAAAAGTACTCTTCAAGAGTAAAAGGGAAATAAGTACATTCTCAGATAAAGAAAGAAGAAAGAATTTGTCACTCACAGACCTATCCTTAAAGTTTGGCCAAAGGAGTAGTAAGAATGTGGAGTAGGAAGAACCTGAGCTCATCTCCTCCCTTAGGCACGCAAAAATTGTGATTATTTACAGAGAAACTATCCATAAGAGTGACCGGAAGACTAACAGAAAAGATCTTGTACAGCTAAAGATATAGAGAAGGAACCACAATGAGGTGAATAGGAGGGGCAGAGACACAATAGTCAAGACTCATAACCCCAGGTAGGTGACCCACAAATAGGAAGATAATTACAATTATAGAGGTTTCCCCCAAAGAGTAAGTGGTCTGAGCCCTACGTCAGACTCCCCAAGTGGTTTGGTTATATTTGGTAAACTATAAGAATCTGATGAAAGAGTGGGGCTCAGACCACTTACACTTTCCAATGAAAGAAATTGAATATGCACAAACAGATGGAAAAAAATATAATATAGTGCTCATAGACTGGAAGGATTGATACCATTAAAATGACCACAGTGCCCCAAACAATCTACAGGTTCACTGCAATCCTTATCAAAACACCACCAGTATTTTTTCACAGAACAAGAACAAATAATTCAAAAATTAGTATGGAAACACCAAAGACCCTGAATAGTCAAAATAATCTTAAGAAATAAGAACAAAAGAGGAGTTATCATGCTTCCTGATTTTAAATTATGCCATAAAGCTACAGTAACCAAATCAGTATAGTGCTGGCATAAAAACAGGCTCATAGATCAATAGAACCTGCTGAGAGACTGGAAATGAACCCACACTTCTATGGACAATTAATCTGTGACAAAGGAGGCAAGACTATACAATGGGGGAAAGACAGTCTCTACAATAAGTGGTGCTGGGAAAACTTGACAACTACATGTGAAAGAATCAAAATGCCCTACTTTCTCACACCACATATAAGAAAAATCTCAAAATGGATTACAGACTTAAATATAAGACCTGAAACCATAAAACTTCTGGAAGAAAATATAGGCAGTACACTCTTTGACTTTGGTCTTAGCAGTATTTTTTGGATATGTCTCCACAGGCAAGAGAAACAAAACCAAATATAAACTGGGTATCATGAAACTGAAAAATTTTCCAATAGCAACAGAAACTATTAACAAAGCAAAAACATACCTACTTGAATGGGAACAGATATTTGCAAATGATATATCTGACAAGGAGTTAATAGTCACAAATATAAACTCAACTTCAAAAAAAACAAAAAACCCAACTTAAAAAAAATAGGCAGAAGACTTAAATAGACATTTTTCAGAAGAAGATGGAGATGGCTAACAAGCATATGAAAAGATGCTCAAAACCACTCTTCACTGGGAAAATGCAAATCAAAACCACACACACACACACACAAAATACTACCTTATACCTGTCAGAATGGCTGTTTTACAAAGAACAACACAAAACAAGTATTGGTGAGAATGTGGAAAAAAGGGAACCCTCTTGCACTATTTATTGGTGGGAATGTAACTTGGTGTCCCTGCTATTGAAAATGGTATGGAGATTCCTCAAAAAATTAAAAAAATAGAACTACCATACATTCCAGCAATTCTACTCCTGAGTATTTATCTGAAGAAAAGAGAAACACTAATTTTGAAAGGTGTATGTACCCCCTCTGTTCATTGCAGCATTATTTACAGTAGCCAAGATGTAGAAGCAATGTAAGTTCCCGAAGTAGATGAGTAGATAAAGAAGATGTGGTGTATATATGTACCAGACACATGCAGTGGAATATTATTCAGCCATAAAAAAGAATGAAATCTTTTCATTTGTGACAACATGGATGGAGCTAGATAGTATTATGTTAATTGAGAAAGAGAAATACTGTATAATTTCACTTACTTGTGGAATCTGAAAAACAAAACAAATGACCATATATAACCAAACAGAATCATGTATACAGAGAACAAACAGAATACTTCCAGAGGGAAGGGATGTTATAGAGGAGAAAATCAGATGAGGGAGATTAAGGGGTACTAACTTTCAATTACAAAACAAACAAGTCACTTATGAAATGTATAGTGTTGGGAATATAGTCAACAATTACATAATATCTTCATATGGTGACAGGTAACAACTGGAATTATCATGGTGATCATTTTGCAATGTATAAACTATTGATTAACCCTGTTGTGTACCAAGGATTAAAACAGTGATGTAGGTCAACTATACTTCAAACAAACAAACTCTTTGCCAATGAGATTAGATTTGTGGCTACCTGAGGCAGGAGAGAGGGAGGAATTGGATGAAGGCTGTCAAAAATTACAACCTTCCAGTTATAAGATAAATAAGTATTAGGGGTATAAGGTACAACAGGATAAAAATAATTAACACTGCTGTACATTATAAACAAAAATTAAGAGAGTAAACCCTAATAGTTCCCATCACAAGGAGAAAATCGCTCTTCTATTTCTTTAGTGTTGTATCTATATGAGATAATGCACGTTCACTGAACCTATTGTAGAAATCATTTCATTATGTATGTAAGTCATTATGTTCCACATCTTAAGCTTAAACAGTGATGCATGCCAGTTATACCTCAATATAAAAAATACATCTGTCAACAACAACAACAACAAAAGAACAGCTAAAGGAAAAATCTTCAAAAGGAAATGATAAAAGGAAGAATCTTGGAGCAACAGGGAGAACAAAATGAAGATAGAAAATGGGAAGAAAAGTAATATAAGTAGACTATCCTTCTTATCAGTTTTATAAATCATATCTGACAAATGAAACAAAAATTATAACACCAGCTGATACTCAAGACAATGATATTTAAATGTGGGGAAGGTGAGGGACCTACAGAGGTAAGGTTTCCATATTTCACTTGAAGTCATGGTAAGGTGATGTAATAAGGAGGTGAAACGTGTTTAGAAAAGGCAAGAGGAAAAACCCTGGTGGTATTATAAATATTCTGTATCTTGACTATGATGGTTGATCTATGAACCTATGCATGTGATTAAATTGCACATTAAAACACATAGATGAGTACAAGACAGATACAGACATCTGAATAAGATTTGTGAATTGTATAAATATCACTATAGTGATTGTGATTTTATACTATAGTTTTGCAAGATGTTACCAGTTGGGTAAAGGACATGTGGGATCTCTGTGTCATCTCTTATAACTGTATGTTAATCTATAATTATCTCAAAATGAAAACTTAAAAAATTACTCAGCCATGAGCTAAAAATCCTATAAATACCCTTCCATAGCTTCCTCCTTTTAAGACACCACTAAAACTGTCAGGACAGAGTTCTCCTTGCTGCATTAAGTTTAATAAACTCAGTTTTGTCCAATTAAAAAGAAGAAAAGAGAGTGTCACTGACATGTACATATATTTCCAAGTTTCCAGAATGCGCTCAAATTCTTACTAAATGAATTCCATATTTTCTACTAGTCACCAACCATAGGAAGCCTTTACATATTCAAGTCAGTGAACACTCTTATGGAATAGTTGTGTCATAAGCATTCTGGAACGTTGACTCAATTTGGGGGCTTTTAAGTCTGAATCAGTTTTGACTGCTGTTTTTAAAAGTAAGTGCCTCTTGATCATCAAAGCAATGCTCCCTTAAACCGCCTCACATAACAAAGTCTTGGCTCTCCATCTACACATAGAATCACAAGAATGCAAAGGATACAAAAGATAATCACAGAATATATAGCTTTCACAATCAAGCCAACAGATAATCCTGAACATGTACAAAACATTCCTTTTATTCCGTTTTGCTTTATTTTCCAAATCAAATGCGATCAGTAGGGTGGGAGAAGGATGGAGAAGATCTGAATTTTCTTTTTTGTTCTTTTAAACTTAAGGTCATTTTCTTAACAGGTGATGGTCCTTCAGCTAAGACTTATGTATACTATGAGACCATCTCTCTCATTAGAGCCACTTCCCTTCTGGTACTTCTTTCTCTTGTTTTCATACTGTGGTCTGTGTCCCTTTACCGCCTATGCACCTCTATCTTTGAAAACACAGTTTTCATAGTAGGTCCCCATCATGGGTAGGCTCTGGCTTCCACGAGTAATGTGTCTATTACCTAGATACTTTATATTGTGAAGGAGGATCCTCCTTGTCTTTTTTTATTATCTTGCTGAATACATCTAACTTCATCTTGACAACGGCATGGTAACTGCCACTGCCATACCATGTGCCTTCCTTAAGAAGGCAGGAAGAAACAGAGAAATAATGTGTCATTCCCTAAGTTCATAAGTTGGCTTATCCGTTAAATAGTCTGAAAGTGAAAGTCACTCAGTCATATCTGACTCTTTGCGACCCCATATACTCCATGGAATTCTCCAGGCCAGAATACTGGAGTTGGTAGCTTTTCCCTTCTCCAGGGAATCTTCCCAACCCAGGGATTGAACCCAGGTCTCCCGCATTACAGGCAGATTCTTTACCAGCTAAGCTACAAGGGAAGCCCATTAAATAATCTACATTTCTCTGAAGAATGGGGCTTCCCAGGTGGCACTAGTGGTAAAGAACTCCCTGCCAATGCAGGAAACATAAGAGACTCAGGTTTGATCCCTGGATTGAGAATATCCCCTAGAGGAGGGCACAGTAATCCATTCTTGCCTGGAGAATCCCACGGACAGATGAGCCTGGTGGGCTATGGTCCATGGGGTTGCAAAGAGTCTGACACAACTGAAGCGACTTAGCACACATGCATGTCTAAAGAATATTTTGTGATCAGATAAAACATCAGGTATATCTCACAGTCTTACTGGAAATTTAAATGATCACAATTATGACTTTTTAGGCAAATTCATAAACTTTGGATTTTAAACAGAAAAGAAATGTAAGTAATGATGAATTCTGCTATTTATAACCTTGAGTTTGGGCACTAAATATAAATATAGCTCCATGAATTTCATACTATGAATATAATGGAAAAGAAGCAAAACAAACCTAACATGTTTATATTATCTTACATACTTATAACAGATTTATATAGATAAAAATAAGAATGAAACTTTGTGATACAAGAACTGGAATAGAGTATTATGCAGTCCATGGGGTCGCAAAGAGTCAGACACGACTGAGGACTGAACTGAACTGAACTAGTATATTAAATTAATTAAACAAGGAGGCCATGAATTTGAGGTGCCTTCAATGCCTTAGTAGCCTACTTCAGCAATCCAAAACTGAAGCCTACAATAGGGCTTCCCTGGTGGCTTAGACTGTAAAGAATCTGCCTGCAATGTGGGAGATCTGGGTTTGATCCCTGGGTTGGAAAGATCCACTGGAGAAGGGAACGGCTACCCACTCCAGTATTCTGGCCTGGAGAATCCCCATGGAGAGAAGAGCCTGGAGGGCTACAGTCCACAGGGTTGCAAAGTGTTGGACAGGACTGAGCAAGTAAGCACAACACAGCAAGCCCACAATACCTCAAGGATAATAAATAGAAATGGGACAAGCCATCACAAAAGACCAAGTAAACTTTCCCAAGTAAGGTAACCACTAAGCAATAGCCATTCAAATAATTTCCTTGCTTTGCTTCCACCTCTTCCATCTAAGAGTCTTTTCCTAGCCCCCCTCAGTAGAGTGCTCCCAAATGTTTTCAATTTGATGATGCCTGATTCCAACAGATGTTTAAAATTACATTTATTTTTAATTGATTGATGATTCCTTTATAATATTGGTTTGATTTCTGTCATACATCAACATGAATTAGCCATAGATTTTTGCACTAGTAAACTTCAAAAAAAAATGTTTGGTTGTTGCATTTTTATTTCTTTTTTATTTTTTTAATTATTAACGTATGATAACACATTTACAGGAGACTTAGAAAATACAGAACAAAGGTATGTATGTTCCACTATATATTGTAATTATTTTTTTAAGTAGATAAAAATTTTTAGTTGGAGTTTCAATATCGAACTCTCAAAAATTAATAGAATATATAGAAAGCTAAAAGAATATAGCAGACCTGAAAAGCACTATGAATCAATTCAACATAATTAAGATTTATACAATTTTCACACAACAGCAAGATACAAATTCAACTTTCCATAGACTATAAACCAGGAGACACTGGAACATATTCAGGGACATACAACAAGGTGCAAAAATTTAATGGTCCAAAGGTATTGAAATCACAGTCTGTTCTCATCACTGTGGAATTATGTTAGAAATCAATATCAAAAGATATTCAAAAATAACCCATACATTTTCAATGGCAATGTGACAGTTACTAAGCAAGATCTTTGACTTAGCCATTGAAAGCCTCAAAGTTAAAAAGCTGAAAAACACAGAGGACAATGGCAGAGAAGAAATCATTTAAATGAGAAATTAATATCAAAGATACTTTAAAAACCCCATGTACTTGGAAATTAAATGTCCACTTTTAAATAATGGGTGTATCTAAAAAGGCATAACAAAGAAAATTAAAAATATATTTGCGACAGAATAAAAACGAAAACAATTTTTCAGAATTCGTTGCATGCAGCTGAAACTACTCAGTGCACTAAATACAATGTGGAATGTTGAATAAGGTATGAAAACAAATAATGGACACTAGCATAAAATTTTTTAAAATTTGAGCAAAATCTGTACTTTAGTTAATACTGTATCACATGTTATTTTCCTGTTTGCTTGTTTTCTATTTTTACAACATAGTATTTCTTTATATTCTCAGAACTAGATTAAAAGTTTCAAGCCTTATTCAGCTTACCTTTAAATCACTGAGATAATAAGCTTTCTGGACTTTTAGCAGTAATACTAGATGACAGAGTAAGTGGAAATACATCAAAGTTTTGAGTGAATGTAAATGAGAAACCTAGCATTGTATTCGTGCTTAGTCACTCATTCATGTCCGGTTCTTTGTGACCCCATGAACAGTAGCCCACCATGGGATTCTCCAGGCAAGAATATTGGAGTGGGCTGCTAGTCAAAATATGCCTCAGTTTGTCTTTCAACAGAGAGAACTGTTCCTAATCTTTTAAGCTGGAAATCTGACTAGCTTTTTTAGTGGCAGCAGTGGTAAACAAATTATACAATTAGAATGACTGATATTCAAATTCAAAGCAAGTTCTTTTCAACCACTCAGTGTTGGAGTCAGATAGGCTTGAGTTTGAATCTAGCTTGACCAGAAGCTCTGTGACCTTGGACAAATTATGTAACTTCTCCAAGCCCTAAGTTCCTTATCTATAAAATGGGGTGATCATAGTATTTCCCATATAGAATTGTGGGCATGTAGAGTACTTAAAAATTCCTAGCAGGTAGTATTTTAAGTGTTAGCTCTTACACTGTTACACTTTTTATTACTTCCCCATTCCTGCTTTTCTGCTTTCTTTCTGACAGTTACTAGCGCTGTAGGCTGGCACTCTTCCACCGTGCTGTCTCCATAGCTGTCATCTTACACCTCTGTCACCGACACTAGCGCAGACCCGAGTGGGAGACGCATCTTGGTTTGAGCACGTCGCAAGGTGGGTGGAGGCTGTCAGATCCAGACAGCCGACACGCTCCCAGCAGACCACCACCAACTGGCCCAGTGCTCACACAGCTGACAAACCTGGTCCTAGAGCCAGAGCATGTCACTCAGAGATGTCCCTTTCCTAATAGGGGCAGGGACGGTTCATGGCACTTTGCCTTTAAAACTCTACCCCCTTTCTCCTACCTTGAATTTCCTGCCAAGATCCTACCTAGGCTCTGTGCTGGATTAAATTCCCTGCTTGGGAGGGAAAAGTTTTACTCAGTGGTCAATGTTTAGTCTCTAATAGATTTTTTTGTCTTAAACAGTATGTGTAATAATAACAGATTCTCGATGTATTTATTTTTCTCCTTGGAAGCTGTGTTAGATTGGTATTGCTACTATTACAAATTTCTACAAACTCAGTGGTTTAAAAAACACAAGCATACGCTTACAATTCTGAAGGTCAGAAGTCAGAAGGCAGTTTCACTGGTCAAGATGTTGACAGGCCTGGTTGCTTCATGAAGCTCTGAGGGGAGAGTTGGTTCCCTTGCCTTTTTCAGCTGTAGTGACTTCCTGTACTCCTTGTGTTATGGCCCCTTCCTCCACTTCCAAGTCCATCTCTCTACTTCCATTTTCACTGTATCTTCACCTCTAACTCCTGTGTGCCTCTTATAAAGACCATTATGATGACCGTGTGCTGGCTGAATAACCCAGGTGATCTCTCCATCTCAAGAATCTTTATTCATTCACATCTATAAAGATCTTCTTACCATATAAGGTAATACAGGTTCGAATTGTGAAGCTGGAGAAGACTCTTGAGAGTCTGATGGACTGCAAGAAGATCAAACCAGTCAGTCCTAAAGGAAATCAACCCTGAACATTCATTGGAAGGACTGATGCTGAAACTGAAGCTCCAGTAGTTTGGCCACTTGATGCGAAGAACTGACTCATTGGAAAAGACTTCAATGATGGGAAAGATTGAAGGCAACAGGAGAAGGGAGCAACAGAGGAAGAGTTGGTTTCACCAACTCAATGGGCTTGAGTTTGAGCAAACTCTGGGAGACAGTGAAGGACAGGGAAGCCTGGCACACTGCAGTCCAACAGGGATGCAGAGTCAGACACGGCTTAGTAACTGAACAACAACAACAAAACAGGTTCCAGGAATTATGAGATGGACATACTTGGGCGGTCATTGTTCGACTAACCCTAAACGTATTTCACCTAAGAGTGCAAAATAAAAAAGGAAAACAGAGGAAGAAGGAGAGGAAGGAGGGAGGGAGGAGGAAGGGAGAAGGAGGGAAGGAGGGAGGGAAAAGTGAGAGAGAGAGATGGAACAATAAAGGAGATTTTGCATCACAGGACAAAATCAAATCATGCACAGCTCTTCTTTGATGAAGCATAGAAAGAAGCAACCTTCATCATGACCAGATGGATTTCATGTTTTTTTTTAATAAAAGAGATATGATTTTCTAACATAAAAGAAGAAAAAGGGCAGGCGGGGGACTAAAGCAGGTAACACAAACACTGTCCAATTGGAGAAGTACTGTCATCAAGGAGAGGATGAATTGCTTAGGGAAGAATTTTAAGAGCCGCAGTGTAGAGATTCAGAATGAAGGAGAAAATAAAAGGCCTTGTTTTATTGTAACTAAAGTGAAACCCTGAATGGCAAGAGCCCTTCAAGTAATCCTTTTCCTATCCATACTTGCTGCTCACAAACATCCATCTGGTTGAGCCTGTTGAGAGTTCAGTGGAGGAGAGTGCCACCATCTGCTTGATTTCAGTAATAACAAGTCCAGCAGGATGCTACAGGGGAGGCTCCTGTTGTGCTGTGGTGTGGTGTGGTGTGTTGAATTCCAGGTAGTCAATGCTGGGTTGTTTGATAACGGCCAATTTTAAGAGATGTAAATGAGTATAAACGTAGTGGATAGATTCACATTCTAGGGATAATTTTCTTATAAAAATTCATTCTTTCCTATGTGGTCAGGCAGAGAAAAACTTCAACAGAGATAATTATAGCGTATTAATTTACTCTTTGTGAATCCTGGCCAGAAATTTTGGGGGGTTAAGCTTGTGTGTTTAATAGAGAAACAGTGTTAATTATTCATAATAAATAGGTATCTGATTTAAGCTATCTTGTCATGTCATTAAATTAATCATGAATATGTATTTGTGAAACATTTTCATCATATCTCATGATTTACAGATGCTTCTGCAAATGCCTATAATACAGTCTTTCATTAACATTGCTGAGCTAAATGCATTTTTGAGAAAGAAGTCTTTAAAATAACATGAGATGTAAGCAAAATAACTAAACTGAATTTTAACATGGAAATTTGTGTAATAAGGATTATGAGAAAAATATTCATGAAGCACAAAATGAGAAGACTATTATTCAAATAAAACAGAAAGAGCTTCTATTTTTATATGCAGGCAAATGCCAAAAAAGGAAAAATAAAACATTTGAAAAAGGAAATAAAATGGCTTCGGGTTTTTCCTCTAAATATAAGCAATAGTTCAATGTCTAGAAAGTTAGGAGAGTTTTTCCCATTTCATTTAAGTCATATTTGTTAATAGAATGAAAGTAGGAATTAAATGGTTATAATTCACATGTATATTAATACTACACATACTGCTGCCAATTTCAGTTAATACTATTAGTATTTGAAAAATGGACAAGAATGAATTAGACTATCTACTAAACTAATTCACTCTAAAGCATTTGGTTTAGATAACTTCGTTCATGTAAATCAATTTATTTCTGAGAACCCAAAGAAAGGGAGAGGATGAAATAGAGATGACATTCATCTTACTAATGAAAACTGAAAAATGAATGAGTTATACACCTTTATTTTCTTTATTGCCCAGTCAAGTACTTATCAAGAACCCATTCTGTGAGTAAGGAATAGGTGAGACGTCTTGTTAGGTTCTGTTCAGCGCAATCATACAGTGAAACATAGGGAAACCATCTCCTCTGGACCATCCTTAGGCAGAACTACAAAATACATTAAACTGAAATGCTATGAATACTATCACTACCCAAGTCCCCAGATTCTGGGGTCTCTTCAACCCTCCCACACTCAGGTCAGGCCATGGTCTCAGGAGCTTTCCTGAAGTTCTTTTTCAAATCCAGCATTTGTAAATTTGTCCCATTTTCTCAGGGAGGGGGCGGCTTCCTATGTCACTGGCTAGTTAACTGAGAAGATTGATTCCAGCTGTGACAGATAATACCAGGCTTGTTAAATTTCATTCTAGGCTGGGAAGGCGGCCAAAGCCACAGGACAAATATGGAACATTAGCATTGATTTTAAGCACTTTCAAAATACTTTCATATATATAATCCCAATTTTTGCCCCAGAAAAATCTTGTTAAAGACTGATGTCTCTCCTTGAAAACCTGAATTCAAATTATATTACCTTAAATATAATGCATTGATGGGTGCTTGCGTGTGTGTTAAGTCATGTCCAACTTCAGTCATGTCCGACTCTTTGAGACCCCGTGGACTGTAGCCTGCCAGGCTTCTCTGTCCCTGTGATTCTCCAGGCAAAAACACTGGAGTAGGTTGCCATGCCCTCCTCTGGGGAATCTTCCCAACACAGGAATTGAACCTGCATCTCTTTTGTCTCCTGCATTGGCAGGAGGGCTCTTTACCACTAGCACCACCTGGGAAGTCCATAATGCGTTGGTATTTGTCTTTAAAATATTCATGTATTACAAGCTGAGAACAAAAAATTGTTTCAAGAAATTATAGAATTATTTTTTAGTGTAAATTTTCTGTTATTTTTGAAAAATAAAAGGTTATTTGATAAGGTACCTATGAACTATGAGGAAAAGTTTTGTTTCTTCTGAGAATATCTGCTTAGAAATAACTAAGAAATAACTCAGGAATAACTGCTCAGTTTTATCCTGTATTAAGCCATCAGTTGAGTGGTTAATCAGAATCCCAGTTGGAATGACAATAAAAAATACTGGAGAATAATGTTCATTGAACATTGATAAGTAATCATGAAGTAGAATAATTTCTATTTCATAAACATATTTGGAAAAAGTACTGTTCTCCAAGAGTATACATATTTTAAAGTTTTGCAGGGACAAATAAATAAATCTTCCCCACATTACAATGAGAAAAGACCAGATTCAAATTTGGACAATTTGGAGCTATCTTAATAGTCCATTCAATCACAGCACAGTTCATTAAGTAAATTGTGCCATGTTAAGATGGACTTAGAAGCTAAATCAACTGAAAAACAGCTGATTTGTTGATATGACCAGGCACAGGCTTTGAATGTGTAGTAATTTCCCCAGACTTTTATAAGGACTATTTCACTTGATAGAACTTTGCTAATCCAGATATATGGAAATTATACTAACGCTCATATTTTGCATTATCTGTGAAGAAAGGACAGGCTTAGCAAATTCACAGCTGAAGAAGATCCTAGAAATGTTTAATCTATTTGCAACTGTTTTCAAATACTGTGGTAGTAACCATTTGTACTACTGAGCCAATTAATTTGCTATTAAATAATTACAGATAGATGTGTCTTTCTTCCTTGAAATCAGCAAGATCTCTGTTTGGTAGGGTTTTTCACTTAGTTTGAAGGACTGAATGTACTTGGAAATAAGGTTGAGTTTTTTAAACAAACAAGGAAAACTTCAATTTCATGTGGCTGATTATTCCCTAGATTAGGGTATCTCACTCCTTAAATTCACCCCATGGAACATAACAGTACCTAGCATAAAGCTCTATTGCAAAATAATTAATTTATAAAACAGGTGTAATGCCTACTTCTTCTATTCCTCAGTCTCACTATTAAAAAAATAGGCTCATATGATCTATAATTCAAATACTACACCAGTTCCCTAAGTGGCTAAATTTTACCAAGCTTTACTACAGGAGGGGAGAATTGGTTTATGTAATGTTTAAAAGTGATAAATTATTTATCTTTAATGTTAAACACACTACACTCGCAAGCATTATTGAAGATAGAATCCAGGAGGGACAGGAGTTTTTTGTTAGTTTAAATACAGTCGGCTATTTCCCTGTTTGCTGTTTTTGGCAGTGTGTGTGGTTTTCTTCCAGTTATATGGGATTTCATTCTAAAAATCATATTTGTTATGCCAACTTCCATAGAACCCAGGTGCTTAGTAATATTGGATTTAGATGAGCAATCAACATTACTGTGATTGTTGCATAACTTTGAAGTATTTTTCTTCTACCATAATAGTTCTCTACTTTAGTACCTATTTGCCTTTCTATTGGCCCAAATTTATTAGGGATAATGGAATAAAATATGTAGTAAATGGTGGTAGCCAAAGATAAAGAAATAAAGGGAGGGAGAAGGAAAAAGAAGAGAAAAAATGGGGCAAGTGGGAGGGAGGAGTCAAAAAGAGAGAGGTGAAAAATAGAGAAAATAGAATTGGGAATAAATAAATGAGAACTAATTAAAATTAAAAGCTTTTGCACAACCAAGGAAACCATAAAGAAAGTGAAAAGACAGCCCACAGAATGGGAGAAAATATTTGTAAATGATGCAGCAAACAAAGGATTAATTTCCAATATATACAAGCAGCTCATACAGCTCAATGTCAAAAAGCAGACAACCCAATCAAAAAGCAGACAGAAGAGTTAAATCGACATTTCCCCCAAAGAAACACAGATCGCCAACAGGCACATGAAAAGATGCTCAACATCACTAATTATTATAGAAATGAAAATCAAACCTATGAGGTATCACCCCACATCAGTCAGAATGACCATCATCAAAAAAGTCTACAAATAATAAGTTCTGGAGAGGATGTGAAGAAAAAGGAAGCCTCCTACACTGTTGGTGGAAATGTAAACGGGTACAGCCACTTTGGAGAATGGTATGGTGTTTCCCAAAAAAACTAAAAATAGAGCTACCATATGATTCTTCAATCCCACTCCTGGGCATATATTTGGAGAAAACTATAGTTCAAAGATACTTGCACCCCAATGTTCAAAACAACATTATTTACAATAGCCAAGACATGTGAAATCTAAAACAAAAATACAAAGAACTCACTTCCAAAGCAGAAATAGACCCACAGACATAAAAAATAAACTTAAGGTTACCAAAGGGGATAGAGGTGGGGGAGTATAAATCAAGAAGATGAGATTAACCTATACACACTACTATGTATGAAATAGATAACTTACAAAGATCTACTGTATAGCACAGGAAACTATACTCAATGTTCTGTCATAACCTATAAGGAAAAGAATATGTGTATGAATGTATGCATATATGTACGTATAAGTGAATCACTGGGCTGTAACGTTGTAAATCAACTATACTTGTTTTTTCAAATATGCAAAAAAATAGAATTGGGTATTGTTAGTATCGTTACAGGCTTTTGAGAGGCACCTGCAGTTTATCTAAATATGAAAACCAGTGTTACACTATGGGGAGAGAAGAGATTCATGACTGGGAGGGACCTTAATAGGGCTTCTAGGTGCTGGTAATATACTGTTACTGCATCTGCTTACTGGTTATGTAGGTAGATTCAATTTGTAACAATTCATCAAGCCTACACATATGATATGTATACTTTTGATATATTATATTTCACTAAAATACTTTAAAATAAAACATGTGCTACAGGGGAACATGTATTACTTTCCATCTGTTTTAAGTTTACCTGGACAAAGTGACTTTGAAAGTGACTTCAGGCCATCGATCAACTTCATAGTTGAATAAAATCTTTTCTTATTGAAGAAAACTGCTAAGCTTTAGGTTTCCGTTAACTGGCTCTAGCTTTTTCATAACTTAGTTGTCTTAGACAAGTGACCTTATGTCTGCAAAATCTCAGTTTTCTGTTTTAAAAAATGTTATAGGATCATTTAATGAGATATTAATTCTAATCTTGTTTTTCCTGAGGTAGGATGGACATATTCTAGGCTTCCCAACCACCTTCTTTGGGTTTCAAGATCCATTCTTAAGAAAATTTCTCAAACCAGTCCTTGTTTGAAAGAACCAAATTGTTTTTTTTTTTTTTTAAATAAAGGAACATGCAATTACATTATAGTTGTGAGGATGGAGGGAAGCTAGAGCATTTTGAGGTAGAAGGAAGTAATAGTTGGAACTCTGTCTAAATCAAGTGGAATCCTAGCAGGTTCTGTGATCTACTAAGTTCTGGTTATACTCCTTAGTTCTCAGCAAACAGCAAAATCCCCATGGTTCTGTCCACAGTATCATCGCTAACCCTCAGAGCAGTTTCTCAGCCTTGGCCTGTTGATATATTGGGCTGGATAATTCTTTGTTGTCAGGAGCTGTCCTGGCATTGCCAGATGTTTAGCAGCATCCCTGACTCCTACTCACTAGACGCCATTAGCACCTCCCCTCCAAACTGTGACAACTAAAAATGCCTCCTATTATTGCCAAATGCCTCCTGAAGGGCCAAATCCCCTTCACGCTGTGGAGAACCACTGGCTTACAGTAAATGTCAGAAGCTGAATTCGGTATTGAAAGAATGGAGGGCATTCTTTAAGCTGCAAAGTCACCTGCCTTTAAATGGGTCTCTAACATTGAACAATACGCACCTATAATGATATACATACAGACTAAGTCCAGCTTCTCTAGACTAAACCTCAAATTTATATCAGTCCCAAAGGTTGTGGGTGGTTCTTCAAACCCTGGCAGGTAGTGATTTAGCTAGAATTGATTTGCTTTAGAAAACTAAAGAAATGTAACAATTATTATATGTAAGTGTTATGGTGCTAGTTTGTACCTGTTATGTGTTTAAAAAAAAAAACAAAACACCTTAGAATGTTCCTGCTGCTGCTGCTGCTAAGTCACTTCAGTCGTGTCCGACTCTGTGCAACCCCATAGACAGCAGCCCACCAGGCTCCCCCGTCCCTGGGATTGTCCAGGCAAGAACACTGGAGTGGGTTGCCGTTTCCTTCTCCAATGCATGAAAGTGAAAAGTGAAAGTGAAGTCAGTCAGTCGTGTCCGACCCTCAAGTGACCCCAGGTTCCTCCATCCATGGGATTTTCCAGGCAAGAGTACTGGAGTGGGATGCCATTGCAATGTTCCTAGTATATTGCAAAAAGCCAACAAATTAAATGTGTTAGTATCATCCCTACTTTATAGATGAAAATGAATGACAAAGAATGTAAACAACCCTTCAAAGCAACAGAGCTAGCTAATAAGCAAAATGGATACTGAAATGAATTACTTCTTGAGGCCTTACTCTTTGTACACTGTTGCCCATGTTAAAGGCTAATTTTGTTGCAGAGCCTAGAAAGTACCACTTTATCTCCTCTCAGTTCAACTCAGAAAATATAGTCATCCATTATGATCCTAACACCCGTTTTAGTGATTTCAGGATACATGGCAAATATATAACCCAATTTAATTTTTTTTGGAATGAAGACACTTAAGTATTAAAATGATGTATATAGACTACAGGCACTAAAAACATTCTGAAAAACTCAAAACGGATTGAGGTAGGTGAGGAAAGCGCCATGGGATTTTAGGTAGAAACTTAAGAATAGGTAAAACAAGTAGAGAAATTTTAGGGAGAGGCTTAGAGATCAGGAAAACAACATATATATTTCTGTGCAGAAAGATCCCACAATCTGGCACCGACATTTAATCTCTAGCCTCTGCTCTCTTTATAGCCTCCACAACTTTTGCTCTCCATACACAGTCACGCCTGCAAACACTATCCTCAGACATGTCAACCCCTCTCTAGAGTCACATCTTTGGTACAGGCTACTCGCCTGACCTACAATCACTCTGCTCACTCTGAGCTCTTAATTTAAAATTTTTTTCCCTTCAAATTCAAAATTCAAATTTACCTCCTCGTATTCCCGAAGAAAATGCCAGCAACTTCCTCTTCTCTATTCCCAACACAGTCATAGCACTTACTATATTGTTTGGTTGATTTTTGTGCTATATGTGCCTATACGTGCTCCTAAGCATGTGTCCAATGCAAATCTCTGATAAGTATACCTGTATTAATCCAGCATGACCCAGAATTTTGTTCTACCTTTTAACTGAACACCATCAAAATCCACTTATACAAATATTTACCAGACCCTTTAAACTCATTTTTAATTGCACAACTAAGATATAATTATAATTTCCTTTCACATTTTCAAAAACATTATATCTAAATCTAAAGTCCACTTTGACCTCCTCAGTCATAGTATCATTTCCCATTCCTCTAGGTAATCAATATTATGTCTTTGGTGCATATCTCCTTTTTTAAAAAAACTTCAGTTAGTGTATGTGTGTGCTGTTTTAAATTAGATCCAACCAGTCCATTCTGAAGGAGATCAGCCCTGGGATTTCTTTGGAAGGAATGATGCTAAAGCTGAAACTCCAGTACTTTGGCCACCTCATGCGAAGAGTTGACTCACTGGAAAAGACTCTGATGCTGGGAGGGATTGCGGGCAGGAGGAGAAGGGGACGACAGAGGATGAGATGGCTGGATGGCATCACTGACTCAATGGACGTGAGTCTGAGTGAACTCCAGGAGTTGGTGATGGACAGGGAGGCCTGGCATGCTGCGATTCATGGGGTCTCAAAGAGTCGGACATGACTGAGTGACTGATCTGATCATATTCCATGAACTGTACAATATAAAACTTTGAGTGTAATCTATGTTGATAGTTATAGATTGTATATTTTAATTCATAGACAGTATTCCATAAAATGTACATTTTGTCTCTTAAACTTAATTGGAAAGATGTATAGTTTGTTTTTAATATTTTGATAATTTAAATAATGCTGTAGCAGACATTCTTTTGCCCTCAGGCAGATATCTAGAAATAGAATTGCAAGGTCACAGGCTTGGAAAATTTACTTTTAATTATACTTCCAAATTTCTACCTAATGTGAGTAAATCAATGTTTTCATACTCTAAAAATAGTTTAGAATGAATCTGTTTTCTACATTTTTTTTGTGACACTTACTACCAGACTTTTTTAAACTTTTGCATAAAATAATCTCACATTTTTATATGCATTTCTATGACTAGATTGATTTGGAGAGGACTGATATTTTTCCTAATATTGAATATTGCCGTTTATGAACATAGCGTATTTCTCCTTTTAGTTATATCTGTATGTATCACTGAATAAAGTTTTATTACTTTCTCCATAAACATCTTGCATTTTTTATTTTTTTTAAAACCAAGGATCTTAATTTTCTCTTACTGTTGTAACTGTTCTTTTTTTTTTTTAATTTTATTTTATTTTTAAACTTTACATAATTGTATTAGTTTTGCCAAATATCAAAATGAATCCGCCACAGGTATACATGTGTTCCCCATCCTGAACTTATAATATATATATTTTTTTTATTTTATTTTATTTTTAAACTTTACATAACTGTATTAGTTTTGCCATGAATCCGCCACAGGTATACATGTGTTCCCCATCCTGAACTTATAATATATTTTGATTTTTAGTTTTTTACTGATGAAAACTAAATTGATTTTGCATGGGGAATTTTATCCAGCCAACTTGCTAAGTTCTTTTATCAGTTCCATTGTTTATTAGTTGATTCTCTTAAATGTTCTAGGAAGAATGTTATCTTTGAGCCATTTTTTTCTTTTGCTATTTTAGTTTTAGTCTCCAGTATAACAATCAATAATAGAAATGGTCGAAGAAATTCTGTTCTTATTTCTGCCATTACTGAGCATGTGTTTAACATTTCATCATTAAATGTGATTTTTGCATTAGTTTTTACCAGATGGTACTTAATTAAGAAAGTTTCTACTTCTCATTTTTTGAGTTGTTACCATGAATGTATGTTAGATTTTATAAAATTCTTAATCAACATCCATGCAAATAATCACATAATTTTCTCCTCAAGTCTGTTAACAAAGAAAATTACCTTGATAGAGTTTCTCATTTTGACCCATCTTTTCAATACATGGATAAGCTATCTTGGTCAGTATATCATAAAGTATTGCATTCAGCTACTAGTAGGAGAGACCTGGCTATGGAGAATTAAATACACAAGGGCTCATATTCCTGACATAATCAGGTCTCGAGTAAAGCAGTTGCTGGCACTGGTTCAGCAATTTAAGGATATAAGGGGGGAAGTCTCTGTCTTCTTGTTTTTCCTTGTAATCCCAAGATTACCACTAGAAATGTAAGCATCGTGTCCTCATTAGAGGCAGGAAAAATGAGGAGGGGAGCTGCAGGGAAGGGATTTGAGTAATGGTAGTTTCCCAGAAGTCCTAACCCTAAGTTTCTCTTTGCATTTTGTTATCAATCCAACCTCCAAAAGATTGAGAGAAATATAATTTTTAAACTGGTTATATTAGTGATTGGATTAAAATGAGGGGATTCTTACTAGGGAAGAAGGAAGCTGAGTATTTAGTAGATAGCTGATTCTCCTCTCTATGTTTGTAATACATTGTCCTTTTAACACATTGCTTGATTTGATTGGCTAATATTTTATTTGTAATCTGGCACTATCACTGGTACAACCCTTAGAGCTTATTCAGATTTCACAAGTTATACGCACATTCATTTATGTGTGGAAGGAAGGGGATATAGCTCTGTGCAGTTCTATCACATGCATAAGTAATCACTACAACAATCAAGATAATTGAACCATTATGATAAGACTCCTCTATTCAACTTTTTTACAGCCACACTCACTCCTGCCTCTGCATCTTAACCTTCAACAATCACTAATTTGTTTTGCATCCATGTGTTTGCTACTTCACGAGTGTTATATGAAAGGGACCATGCAGTATATATCCTTTTGGTATTAGATGTTTTTCTCAACATAATGTCCTTTACGTTCATGCAAGTTATTGCAGCTTTCAATAGCAAGTTATTCCTGAGTAGTGTTCTATGGCACAGATGCATCTTACTTTATTAATCATACAATAATTAATTGGATGTAGGACATTTGGATAGTTTTTGGTTTGGGACTACTGTATTAAAGCTGCTAAGAATATTCATGTCCAAGTTTCTACAAGGAAAAGAGTTTTCATTACTTTGGCATATATACACAATACATATGCTGTTTCTAGATCATATGGTAATCCATTTTTTAATTTTAATGGGAACTAGGAGACTCTTTTCCAGAGTGCTTTCAATATTTTATATTCCTATTAGAGATGTAAGAGAGATTTGGTTTTCAACATCCTCAACAATATTTGGTATTATCACTATTTTTAACTTGGTTCTTCTGACAGTTGGTTGGCTTTAATTTGCATTTATTTAACTGACTGATGTTGAACATATTTTTATGCACTTATTTTCCATTTTCATATTTTCTTTTGAAAAGTGTCAGCTCCAGTCTTTTGCCCTCTTTCTAATTTGATTGATGGTTTTAAATATTGAAGTTTGAGAGTTCTTTATATTCTAGATGCAAGTCCTTTATCAAGTATGTGCTTTACAGATATTTCTTTCACTGTGTGATGTATTTTATTATCCTCTCAACAGAGTCTTCCACAGAGCAAAAAATTTAATTTTGACAGTCAATTTTTAAAATTTTATGAATCAGGCTTTTTGGTATCAAGTCTAAGAACTCTTTGCCAGATGTCAGCAAGAATGATGTAATAAGGAACTCCAATAATCTTCTCCTTCTTAAAAGCAGTGATAACACACAAAATTGTCAAAATCAACATTTTCATAAATGTGGAAATTAGCCAAAGACATTCAATAACCTGTAGGTTGTTTATTCAAGAAAATTGGCTGAATCTTGATAAAAACAGTGAACTTTGTGCTATTTTTACTTCTCCTAGTCTTGTGATTCTTCATCAACCCCACAGTAGCTCTGAAAACCAATGCTCCACCAGCTTACTGAAAGCAATAGCTTAACAGCCTAGAAGGTGAAATAACAGAGTGAGATCACATTTAAAACCCAATTCCCAGATAAATGTCATTATTATCTGTCTGGCAGTTTTCTGGGCAATCCCAACAGTAAGGCTCATCTTTCTTTGGCCTGACACAGAGCTGGCCCAATGTAGAGAGCCTTTTTCCCTAGAGATATTTGTCAGAAACAATCAGCCACAATTGTTTAATATCCCAACTTCTTAGGTAGCGATGGAAATTGACACAAACATCAAACAGATCAAAAATCTCAAAAGGAAAAGTTTTGAATGAGATATACGTAGATGACTTTGAAAAGCTCTGAAATATTCCTAGAAATCTGGAAGGCCATGTGCATGCAAAAGGCTCTGGGAACAGCTATGAAAGAGCTGAGAGGGCCCTAAGCTCTCCACCTCTGAATGTGAAGTTCTACACAAATAGGAAATAAAAGTTAAGGTAGACTTGTAAACTTCATGTCTGAACATTAAGTCAGTGCCTCCCCCAAACCACACAAAGACTTTGTTCATAATCTGAAAGACTTGTTGCTTCATGCATTAAAAGAAATCTTTGTCCAGTCATTAGCTAGCCATTAAGCTAACTGAGCACAGACTTCTCTGGCCACACACTAAAACGAATACAGACCTAAAAGAATTTATCCAGGAAAGCTGCTAAACAAGCAAACAACAAAAAGACAATAACAACAGCAAACAACAAGTGACAAACTTTTTAATGTTTAAATGTCCAGTTTTCAAAAGAAATTAATAAAACATGTAGAGAAATGAGAAAGTATGGCTCATACTTGGAGGGAAAAAAATCAATTGATAAAAATTTCCCGAGGGTACTAAGTCATTGGATTTACTGGACAAAAACTTTAAATGAGCTATTTTAAATATGTTCAAAGAACAAAAGGAAACCATGTCTAAAAAATTAAAGGAAAATGTGCATCTGTGCATGTCTCATAAATTTTTGTTTTACTCCAGACATTGTGTATACAAGGACAATGGAGGCTGAGTGTAAGATTTTGCAGAGTTTTTATTTTTTTTCCTCAGAGACTATGTAGTCTTTCCTCTGTGGTAGCTAAGATTATTATTGATTATTTAAGTTCTTCTTAAGGGTCAAGTTGGCCTTATGCTGTTCCTTAGTTTTGATTAGGTTAGTTTCTCCAGTTGTGTTCTCTGCATCTAACCGCTCTCACACATCTGTTTTTCAGGATAGTCACTTTTTGACCTGGGAGAGGGTAACTGTACTCTTGAGTCATTTAGTTCACCTTTGAATTAAACTTAGGGTCTTAGAATCCAATTATCACACAAATGCATGAGACAGTGTCCCTCCACTTTGAACCCCCTTTCCACTTTTATTTTCTTTGTAGAATTTGGAAGGAGAGAGCATGTATTGATAAAATTGTTGGACTAATCAATTCATTTGGGCAATTAGGGCTCCAGATCTTAATATGTTTCCCCAACCCAGTTGACTCCTCCTCATTCCTGATGCTGAGGAAGACTGAGGGCAGGAGGAGATGGGGACCACAGAGGATGAAGTGGTTGGATGGCATCACCAACTCAATGGTTATGGTTTGAGAAAACTTCAGGAGACAGTGAAGGACAGGGAAGCCAGGTGTGTTGCAGTCCATGGGACTGCAGAGTTGTACACGACTTAGCGACAGAACAACAACAATCCATCTCAAGCAGACTGATTTTTGACTTGGTTGAACTCAGGCAAGGTGTTCACCTCCAGCTGTAGAATTTTCCTCAGCTCCGTACACACCTATAAAGGGTTTGTTCTTCACCTAAGAAGTGGCTATTGCTGTTGGTCTCACCACGAAAGCAAAATTATATCACAAGCATCCTACTAATCAAAACAGAACTCTCAGTTTACTTATTAGTTTTTTTTACTTTCTAATATATATAAGTTCTACACAGTTTTCTCAAGGCTAAAATGTCCCACACTGTTTATACATAAGTAGTTAGCCATTATTTATTCTAAATCTAAATGTTAACAATTTCATTTTGATGTTCTCTTTGACCCATCACTTTTTTTCAAGTTTATTTTACAATACTGCTATTACACAGATGTTTGGCTTTCGTTTTGTTGTCTGAGTGACTGAGCACACACACATCAGACCTTTATATTTATTGCATTTTCATCAAGGCATACAATACATTGGTTTCTCGATTTTGGGGAAAATTTTTCAAATTATGACTCTAGTACATGATTACTTTTAAAGTCTTTTAAAATTCTTGAATGCTTAAAAAACTATAGCATCTATTTTATGTGCAAATAATTCTGAGTAACTACCAACTAGATCAAACTCCAGTATTCTTGCCTGGAGAATCCCAGGGACAGAGGAGCCTAGGGGTCTGCCGTATGGGGTCACACAGAGTCAGACACTACTGAAGCAACTTCGCAGCAGCAGCAGCATTTATAATATCTAAAACATCTAGAGTTTTATTTACTTCATGGTTATTAATGAGAGAGATTTTAAAATCTGTTAATATAACTTTTTTGTCATTTTTTTCATTGTATTTTATGAGTTTATTTTGTAAGGACCATGGCTATTGTATTATTTTAAGGCGGAGGGTTACTTTTATGGAAAAAAGG
Source organism: Bubalus kerabau (assembly GCF_029407905.1). Taxonomy (NCBI): domain Eukaryota; kingdom Metazoa; phylum Chordata; class Mammalia; order Artiodactyla; family Bovidae; genus Bubalus; species Bubalus kerabau. The sequence continues at coordinate 26,837,126 of NC_073644.1, read as the reverse complement.
ATGCCTTACCTTGATCCTTTTAATGCTTTGTACCTTGAGTTATTTTCTCTATGTTAGTACTTGCTAGATTTTTTTTCCATCATCCTGTGTCACTTTGTTTCAGACATGTGTCTGGAAAATAAAATGTAGCTTTATTTCTGACACAAACAACAAATATTCTTTAGCCAAACACTATTTATTGTTATTGTTAATTTATTTGAACTTATTCTTGCCATTTTGTTTCATGTTTCATATTTATGGTACTCTCTTTTTCCTTCTCATTTTTAACATTTCTGTCTTTTATTGGCCTGATTACATTTCTTTGTTCCATTTACTTCTCCGTACGTTTTACAGTATATTTCTACAATAATGGTTTGCTTTAATATTAATACACACGCAGGATCGGAATTTTTAATACATTAAGATTTAATCTGTTTTCAGTCTCCCTCGTATACTTATATGCCATCTTGAAGCCAGATGTCTTTCCCAGATATGTGAGGTTACACTTCGCTGAAATTTGGGGGGAGATACATTTTATTCACATGTCAGTAATCATTTATGCCTTTAAAATTCTCTTCCTCAGATCTGCATTTCAGCTCCCAATGCTTTGCTGACTTTGTACTTTGGTTCCTGACCTGGTGAAAATGGCAGTGAGATAAGAGGGAAATGTCTCACCAACTTAGTGAGATAGATATCCTGAGCCAAAATTGTTGCAATTAATAAAAAGTAAAGAAAATGAGTAAGTAGTTTGACAAACAGATTTTCAGGTTAAGATAATTACTTGCTACATGCTTAAAATTCAGCAGGAAAATGTTTCAAGGAAAATATATCTTTCCTGCAGGTTGTACTTAAGAATGACAGTGCAACAGCCCTAACATTCTGAGAAGTAACCTAAAGCTGAGAGATTCAAAATAGTTACCAAGTACCTATGCCAGTCCAAGGACTGTGCTATGGCTGGTTGTATGATGTAAACAAAACAGGCATGGTCTAATAAGTACACAAATGCGTTTGTAACAGGATGCCCCAGCAGAGACAGGATGTTTCAAATTTTCTACTCTTTCCCATAAAGAAAGATGCCAGAAAAACAAAATAGAATCATGGAAGAAAGTGTTTCCTTTCCCTAAACAAGAAAGTTGTGGACCACAGAAGCAAGGAGTTATTCTATTCAGTTTCCTGGGGGAAATTAATTAGACCTTTTGGTTCTAAGGCTTGAGAAAAAATAGTTGTCTTACTCCTAAAGCATGAATTCCCCAGGGGTATGTTAAAATACATATAATTCCACATTCTCCATTCCCCTCCCGTGACAAATGTGTGTTCATCAGAATTACTGAAGGAACTCCTTTTCAGTAGTGGAGTTGATGTCTGTGCATACCAAGACAAAGCTTACTAGATGTTAGTCCTTTGGAAATGTTTAGACTGAATAAAAGGCTGGAAAAGGAAATGGATATAGCACTATTTAAAGAGTATCAAATTAGCACATGACTGCAACATGAAATGGTGACAGGTGGGCCATGCCTTGCATTGATAAAAGATCTGCTTTCCTGGTGGGCTTATGAAGAGCTGTGAAAACAGGAATCATATATTTGTTGACATGAACAATTAATTAAACTAGTGTCGTTAGCAAATAATTAAACCAGGAAAACTAAAGCCAATTCATTAATCATTTTAAATTAATTATGACAGTGATGTTAATAGCAATTTATCATTTGCATTTGTATGAACATTTTAGAAAAGAAATATGTATATATCCCGAGACTTTGAAGCTGTTGCTCACAAGATGTAACATGAATCAGAATCTCCTTGGGAGAGGAGACTTGTTAAAATGTAAATTATTGGGTCCCACCCCCCGAAATTTAAATTCATTAGTTCTGAAAGAGGCTCATGAACCTGGATTTAACAGCCTCTCCCCTCCCTGTACACACAAACACACACACACACACACTCAAACACACAGAAATGATCATTCTGAGGCAACTTATTGGGTAGATAACATTTGAAAACCATTTCTCAAGAACAAAACAATAAACATAAGAATTGCTGCATTATCTATTGTGAGTTAGCATTTGAATATTTATATTTTATTTTATTTTAAAATATTTCATTGTTAGACAATGAGATTTAATTATTTATAGATAGTTGTTGTTTAGTCACAAAGTCACGTCCGACTCTTTGCAACCCCATAGACTGCAGCACACCAGGCTTCCCTATCCTTCACTATCTCCTGGAGTTTGCTCTGACTCATGTCCATTGAGTTTGGTGATGCTATATAACCATCTTATCCTCTGCTACTGCTTCTTCTTTTGCAGTGACTCTTCTTTTGAAGAGTCTTGCCCAGCATCAGGGTCTTTTCTGAGGAGTCAGCTCCTCACATCAGGTGGCCAAAGTAATGAAGTATCAGTTGTGTCCAACTCTTTGCAACCCTGTCAACTATAGCCCACCAGGCTCCTCTGTCCATGGAATTCTCAAGGCAAGAATACTGGAGTGGGTACCCATTCGTTTCTCCAAGGAATCTTCCTAACTGAGAGATCGAACCTGGGTCTCCGGCATTGCAGGCAGATTCTTTATTGTCTGAGCCACAAGGGAAGCCCTCAAAGGAAAAGAATGTAAGGAGTAAAAAATAATAATAATAATTAAATTTCTTAGTAAAAAAAATAGTCAGATTTCTTACTCCTGATTTTAAGGAGGTATTGTTGTCACCTGAGCTGTCCATCTATAATTATGGCATTCTTCAATAATCTGAGGTAGGTAAGAGCTTTAGGGACTCCTTGGACAAATTTTGCCATTCCCTTCTCCAGTGGACCACATTCTGTCAGCAAAGGAGAAAAGGAAAGGTATAAGCATCTGAATGCAGAGTTCCAAAGAATAGCAAGGAAAGATAAGAAAGCCTTCCTCAGCGATCAATGCAAAGAAATAGAGGAAAACAACAGAATGGGAAAGACTACAGATCTCTTCAAGAAAATTAGAGATACCAAGGGAACATTTCATGCAAAGACGGGCTCGATAAAGGACAGAAATGGTATGGACCTAACAGAAGCAGAAGATATTAAGAAGAGGTGATAAGAATACACAGAAGAACTATACAAAAAAGATCTTCACGGCCCAGATAATCACAATGATGTGATCACTCACCTAGAGCCAGACATCCTGGAATGTGAAGTCAAGTGGGCCTTAGAAAGCATCACCAGGAGCAAAGCCAGTGGAGGTGATGGAATTCCAGTTGAGTTATTTCAAATCCTGAAAGATGATGCTGTGAAAGTGCTGCACTCAATATGCCAGCAAATTGGGAAAACTCAGCAATGGCCACAGGACTGGAAAAGGCCAGTTTACATTCCAATCCCAAAGAAAGGCAATGCCAAAGAATGCTCAAACTACTACACAATTGCACTCATCTCACACGCTAGTAAAGTAATGCTCAAAATTCTCCAAGCCAGACTTCAGCAATACGTGAACCGTGAACTTCCTGATGTTCAAGCTGGTTTCAGAAAAGGCAGAGGAACCAGAGATCAAATTGCCAACATCCACTGGATCATGGAAAAAGCAAAAGAGTTCCAGAAAAACATTTATGCCTGCTTTATTGACTATGCCAAAGCCTTTGACTGTGTGGATCACAATAAACTGTGGAAAATTCTGAAAGAGATGGGAATACCAGACCACCTGACCTGTCTCTTGAGAAACCTATATGCAGGTCAGGAAGCAGCAGTTAGAACTGGACATGGAACAACAGACTGGTTCCAAATAGGAAAAGGAGTACGTCAAGGCTGCATATTGTCACCCTGCTTATTTAACTTATATGCAGAGTACATCATGAGAAATGCTGGGCTGGAAGAAGCATAAGCTGGAATCAAGGTTGCCGGAAGAAATATCAATAACCTCAAATATGCAGATGACACCACCCTTATGGCAGAAAGTGAAGAGGAACTAAAAAGCCTCTTGATGAAAGTGAAAGAGGAGAGTGAAAAAGTTGGCTTAAAGCTCAACATTCAGGAAACTAAGATCATGGCATCTGGTCCCATCACTTCATGGCAAATAGATGGGGAAACAGTGGAAACAGTGTCAGACTTTATTTTTGGGGGCTCCAAAATCACTGTAGATGGTGATTACAGCCATGAAATTAAAAGATGCTTACTCCTTGGAAGGAAAGTTATGACCAACCTAGATAACATATTCAAAAGCAGAGACATTACTTTGGCAATGAAGGTCCATCTAGTCAAGGCTATGGTTTTTCCAGCAGTCATGTATGGATGTGAGAGTTGGAATGTGAAGAAAGCTAAGCGCTGAAGAATTGATGCTTTTGAACTGTGGTGTTGAAGATTCTTGAGTCCCTTGGAGTGCAAGGAGATCCAACCAGTCCATTCTAAAGGAAATCAGTCCTGGGTGTTCTTTGGAAGGAATGATGCTAAAGCTGAAATTCCAATACTTTGGCCACCTCATGCAAAGAGTTGACTCATTGGAAAAGACCCTGATTCTGGGAGGGATTGGGGCAGAAGGAGAAGGGAATGACAGAGGATGAGATGGCTGGATGGCATCACTGACTAAATGGACATGAGTTTGGTTAAACTCCAGGAGTTGGTGATGGACAGGGAGGGCTGGCGTGCTGCGATTCATTGGGTCGCAAAGAGTTGAACATGACTGAGCGACTGAACTGACTGACTGACTGGACAAATTTTAAACTAGGTTGTGCTGCTGCTAAGTTGCTTCAGTTGTGTCCGACTCTGTGTGACCCCATAGACGGAAGCCCACCAGGCTCCCCTGTCCCTGGGATTCTCCAGGCAAGAACACTGGAGTGGGTTGCCATTTCCTTCTCCAATGCGTGAAAGTGAAAAGTGAAAGTGAAGTCGCTCAGTCATGTCCGACTCTTAGCGACCCCATGGACTATAGCCTACCAGGATCCTCCATACATGGGATTTTCCAGGCAAGAGTACTGGAGTGGAGTGCCATTGCCTTCTCCGAAACCAGGTTGTATATCATAATAAAAACCATTTGCAAACAAATTCTGCCATATTACTTATTAGCAGGCAATCATAAATATACTAAACAATCTTCTTTCCAAGTTAATTAAGTCTGATTTCTCTATCCTTAAGAATCTGTGATAAGTACTTTGCATGAAACTTCTATTGGAGGCAGATGCTTCAATATTCTAAAACATGATCAGATATTTAGTCAGATGGGGATAGAATTCTCATGCCTAAATGAACTAGCAATAACAACTATAATAAATATTTCAAGATAAATTATAATGGAGATTTTAAAAATTAACCGATTTCTATGCTTATTAAGTTGGTGAATAAAAACAATCTGGTTGAAATGAAGGGTAAGTAAAACATAATTGTAAACTATATAAAAGGCAAAGCAGAAGAGTATCCTTGGAGGCGAGATCTCCTTTCTGAAGAATCTTGAAATGCTCTTCAGGCAACAGGACAGATACTTGTGCATTGCTTAGCAATCTAATTTAGGATTACAAATATGGATGTCAGAGGTAACAGAAATTTTAAAGCTGTCAGTTTCCTGACCACAGGCTTCCCTATGTACCGTTTCCTAAAATCAGGTTGATTCTTCTTTTCTCACCTACCCTTCATCCATCCGTAATCTAACAGGGTGCATTGCCCTGAGGACATCAAATCTGGATATTTAACAAAGAGGCAGTTATACAGTAGTGTTGTTTCAGGGACGTGTCCTTTAAATATAAATCAGTGCAACTGACTGTAACGTTCTTTAATTTTTTTTTTTCTTTTTGCAATCCAGTTTTACTGTTTTTGTTATTAGGGCAATGCTTTCTCATTGAATGAGTTGGCATGTGTCCCCTTTTCCTCTATTTTCTGAAAAATTTTGTATGAGAATGATATTATTCCTTATGAAATGTTTCACAGAATTTACTGTTGAATCCATTTGGGACAGAAGCTCCTTGTGAAAGACTTTTTACTTGTAAACTCAATTTTTTTAGGAAGACGTAAGTATTGAGATTTTCTATTTTTTAATAGAAAGCTGTTTTTAAGACTTTTGGTGCATTTATAGTGCTTTTTCTCTGAAATTTAGCCATCTACTAATACATGCCTCTTTCAGGGGTCTCTTTTGAATGCTTAGGGTATTTTCCAAAGATTCTCTATTTTGACGGACTGGGATGCACATGTCCAGCTCTGTGTGAGCTTTGTGAAATATTTGGTTTACACCTTATTGGTTACTCTTTGAGCAAACATGAAGATTTATGAAGGCATTTCTCTGCATGGATCCCTCTTCTTTGTGACAATGTCTTACAGATTTCCAGCTACTTCTGCCTCCCAGAATTCTGATCACCTTCTTCTCTGCTCATTCTTAACCACTTCCTACTGTTTTGGTTCCACTTCCCTGTGTCATGTGTCAGAAACATTTCCACACAAAAAGCTGGGCAGATAGTAGGATGTACTAAGATAGATTATACCTTGTTTTATACAGTACTAGAGGATTTTAAGTACACTTTTCTAATAGTAGTTTACCTAAACCAGTTTCAGTTACTATTTATCTGATAAAATGTTTTCACTTATTCTTATTAAAAAGTTTCGAGTCTTGTATGTCTTTATTCTTTAGCCCTTTCTCTTGTAAACAATATATATCTTAGCCAATCTGAAAATATGTCTTGAATAGTGAGTTTAGAGAAACTACATTTAGATTAATTTTTCATATATTTGTATCTAATGCAAATATTTTGGTTTAATCTATGTTTTCTGTGTCTATTTTAAAACTCGTTTCTACTTATTGTCTTCAACTGTTATCTATGTCTCTAATTTTAAATAGGATGGTATACACTTTCTCATCCTGCTGGCACACACACCCTCCTTCCTTCTTAATCTGATGTGATCTAGATTTTAATTCTGGGATAATGTGCATCTATTTTCTTTTCTCTGACACTCACTGTGATTTTAAAGAAAATAAAATTCACTGACATATTCCATTTCTTCATATTTCTGGTAGCAGCTCATAGATTTACTGAAAAATAAAAATGTTATTATTTAAAATGCTATTTTTAAAAATATCCAAAAGTATTTTCAATGCAAATCTTTTTTAGGAAAAACTAACGCTTTGAATTCATGTGAATTTTTTTTAAATCACATAATATTTGAATTAGTTTGGTTGGGTCTAAGCATCTATGTTCAAATTTTTTTCTTTAAGTGTCTTCAAAATACTATTCCAACTTCATACGGCTTCCAGTGATGTTGAAAAACGTGTTGCTGACCTGATGACTTTCTTGATATGCTCCTTCTTTCTGAAGCTTTTGGAAGTTTCTTGTCTTTGATAGATTCTTTAGTTCCCAGGTGGGTTTCTTCTTTTTTTTTTTTATTTATTTTTTATTTTATTTTATTTTTAAATTTTACATAAACTTTTAACAATTCATATATGCTTGCAATATGAATTTATTTATTTTTTTAATTCCAGGAAATATTTTTCTATTACTTCTTTCAGTTTTTGTATGGTTTTCTTGAGGCTTTATTATCTGTATTTTTTATTCTACTTTAATACTATTTTCCAGATAGCTTAATATATAATATTTTCTTATTCTTTCTCTTTTAGTTCGTTCTCCTGGATAATTACTCAAGTGGGTCTTCCAATTATTAACTTCTCCCTCAGTTGTATCAATTCAAATCTTATAACCATTGTGTTCTTTACATTGACTATTCTATTTTTCAAATCATTTTTTTCCTGTTTGTTCTTTTAATGTTGTCTTACTCTACATTAAAAATACCTTATTTATATTTTACTGAAGGACTTTTATGCAGTGTGTCCTTTTTTCTTTACAAATCATTCTCTTCAAATAGCTTGTTATTTTATTCTCTGAGGACATTTCCTCTGGGGGTATCAGATATCCTGTCAGATAGTAAGTATGGGAGGTCAGATCTCAGGCTATAAAGCCTTATAGGTTTCAAGGGAGGAGAGTGGATATGGTCTGTGATTACAGAGGTCTAGACACCAGAAAAAACACAGATAATCATTCTTCATTTGGGAAAACTTCTCACTAGAGTTCCAGGCTTTGTCTTTTGGGTATAAGTTGACTTAAGAGGGATAACTCCTTATGTTGTCCTATTAGCTATTGAAAGAAGCACAATAAAATCTCCTGATATGACTGTAGATTTGTTTAGGTCACTATTTACTTTCACTAGGTTTTGTCTGATATATTGTCAAATATGTAACTGTGCACACATATATTTATGTTTTTTATTTCTAACTGATGAGTTAGACAATATTACCAAATGTCTCCATGGAACTCTGGTAATGATTCTCATTCCTTGAGGTTCAAACGTTCTGTGCCACATTATTTACTTCTAATTACTATGTTATATTTAAATTCTGAGTCTGAGAATTTGATTCTTCTATTGAAATATTTTTTCCATTTATTTTAATTATTGATTTTTTCCATTTATTTTAATTATTGATTTACTTGGGTCAATGTCTGTCATCTTGCAATTGGCTTTATATGTGACTGATCTCTTTATGTTTACTTTTCTATGCTTTCTTGTTTTCTTTGAATTAGCAAAATATGTTAAATTATTTTATTTCCCCATCTTTAATTGGTTATACATTCTTTTACTATTTTTACTTGTGTGTGTGTGTATCACATTGATGTGACATATTTCAAAGCAGGTGTGGGATTCACCACATTACCTTCCCATTGCTGAGGTGATTGCTGAAGCTGCTATCAGGAGGAATTATTTAAGGGTCATTTTAGAGATCTTTACTTTAGAGGACAGATATGTGGCTTAATGCATCTAGTAAAATGATTAATTTTTTCATTTTCCTGATAATGCTTAGATCCTAGAATGGTTGAATTCTACTTTTGTGCCTTTCATCTTTGGCCCTGCTCTTGTCATGCATGTCAGTTCTGCATGTATTTTGAATTCTACAAAATATTGTTATCATCTTGTGCAATCAGTAATCATTTGTATTTACCATTTATTGCTTTTCACTGCTTCCTGTGTTTCCACATAGCTTTTTGGAATCATTTTCCTTCTGCTGAAGGGTTTTTTCTTGGTTAGTCCAGCTAGAGGTTTAGACGTTTTATTGATATTTTCAAAGTACCAACTTTTGGTTTCATTGATTCTGCCTATTGATTTCCTGTTTTCAATTTTATTGATTTCTGCTTTTTCTTTTCTTCTTCTTCCTTTTGACTCAAATTGCTTGCCTTGGCATAAATTGCTTTTCTTTCTCTAATTTCCTAGGGGAAAAGTTTAGATTTTTTAATTTTAGGTATGTTTCTTCTCTAATACATGCATTTTATACTATAAACCTTCCTGTAAACTTTGTTTTTGCTGCACCCTGCACATTGATAAGTTGTATTTCCACTTTTATTTAGTTAAAAATAGTTTAAAATCTCACTTGAGACTTCTTTGACCCCCATGTTATTTCAGTTCAGTCTCTCAGTTGTGTCTGACTCTTTGCAACCCCATAAATCGCAGCACACCAGGCCTCCCTGTCCATCACCAACTCCCGGAGTTGACCCAAACCCATGTCCATTGAGTTGGTGATGCCATCCAGCCATCTCATCCTCTGTCGTCCCCTTTTCCTCCTGCCCCCAATCCCTCCCAGCATCAGGGTCTTTTCCAATGAGTCAACTCTTCACATGAGGTGGCCAAACTACTGGAGTTTCAGCTTTAGCATCATTCCTTCCAAAGAACACCCACGACTGATTTAGGAGAGTCTTATTTACTGTCCATTATTTTTGTTTTTCAGCTAATTTTCTGTTAGTTTTCGGATCTCTAGTTTAACTCCATTGTCATCTATGAACATACTTTGAGTGATTACTATTGCATTAAATTTGTCAAGCTGTGTTTTGTAGCCCAGAATGTGGTCTATTCCATTTGAGATTGAGGAGAATATATATTCTGCTGTTGCTGGATGGAATGTTCTATAAATGTCAATTAGAACAAAGTGATTGAAGCTGCTCTTTCATGTAATTCTATCGTTACTGATTTTTTCACTGTTGGAATAAAGAGGTGTTGAAGTTTCCAACTATAATAGTGGATTTGTCTATTTCTCCTGGTAGTTCTATCAGTTTTTAAATTATGTGTTTTGACACTCTGTTGTTAGGTGTATGCACTTTAAATATTTTTATGTGTTCTTGGAGAATTGACCCCTTTATCGTTGTGAAATCCTTCTCATTATTCTTAATATTTTTTCCTTGTTCTGAAGTCTGTGTTATGTGAAATTAATATACCTACTCCAACTTTCTTTTGATTGTTAGCATGTAATGTCTTTCTCCATTCCTTTACTTTTAACCTGTGTCTTTATATTGAAACAAGGTATTTTTGTAGACAACATAGTTTGGTCTTGTTTCTTCTTCTACCACCATTCTGACAATCGCTGTCTTTTAAACAGCAAATCTAGGCCCCTCACATTTAAAGCTACCACTGATATAGTTGGATTAATATGTACCAGTTTGTAAGTATTTTCTATTCATTATAACTGTTCTTCATTTTAAAATCTTTCTCTCAGTTTTCTTTCCTCTCTGGTTTTAATTGAGTATTTTGTTTCCATTTTCTATCCTCTCTTAGCACATCAATTATACTTAAAAAATTTTAGATACTGCTCTAAATTTTGCAATCTACATGTTTAACTAATTCCACTTTCAAATAGCACCACATTACTTCATGAGTAGTACAGATACTTCATAATAGATTCCAGGACACTTTAATACTATATACATATGTATATTATAACTACTACTTCTATACTAACAGAGTAGTCCCAATTCCCAATCCCTCTCCCCCATCCCTTGTAACATTTCTGCTATTCATTTCATTTATCCCTAAACTATAATCACCTAGTATAGTGTTACTACTATTACTTTGAACAGTAATCTAATAGACTATTTGTGAATAGGAGAAATAAAGGCTTTATTTTACTTTCCCTTATTCTTTTTGTGATACTTTCCTTTCTTATGCAGATATGGGCTTCTGATCTACATCATTTCCCTTCTCTCAGAGGAACTTCTTTAATGTTTCTTGGAAGGAAGTTGTACTACAATGAATTCACTCCTTTTCATTTTTCTGAGAAAGTCATTATTTCTCTTCATTTCCATGGATGCAGAATTTTAGTTTGATATTTCTTTCTTCTTCCAGTCATTTTAAATATGCCACTCCACTCTCTTCCTCCTTTCATTGTTTCTGATGAGATATCTGATGTAATTCTTATCTTTTTCCTCAGTAAAGTGTACCCCTATTCCCTTCCACTTTCTTTCAAGGTTTTCTTTGCCTTTGGTTTCTAAAGTTTGAATATGATATGGCTAAGTTTTACATTTTTGAAAGTTATCCTGCTTAGTGTTCTCTGAGATTCCTGGATTGGTAGTTTGGTGTCTGTCATTAAATTTGAAAATTCACAGTCATTATTACTTCAAATGTTTCTTCTGCCTGTTTTTTTCTCCTCATATTCCACTTACACATATGTTACACCTTTTGTAAATGCCCCACAACCTCATAATGCTTGGATATTCTTTTTAAGTCATTTTTCTCCTTGCAGTTCACTTTGGGAAGTTTCTATTAACGTATCTGCAGAGTCACTGCTATTTCCTCCTGATTTAGTCGACTGATGAGCCCATCAAAGGCATTCTTCTTTTCCAGCATTTAAATTTCAAGCATATCCTTTTGACTCTTAGAGTTTTCATCTTTCTGCATAAATTACACATCTATTCTTACATGTTGTCTACTTTTTCCATAAAACCCTTAAAATGTTAATCATATATATTTTAAATTCTTGGTCTAATATTTCCAAAATCTGTGTCATATTTGAGTCTGGTTCCAATTCTTGCTGTCTATCTTCAGACTATTTTTTATTCTCTTTGGTGTACCTGAAAATTTTTGTTGAAAGCTTGATGCGGTACATTGGGTAATAAGATCTGAGATACGAAGGCCTTCCACGGGAGAATTTATGTTTAATTGGCTCAAAATTGGACTGTGTTTAATGTTTGCAGTACAAGTAGGTGCAGAGGCTTCTGTTTTCTCAAGTGCCTTTTTCTTCTTCCCTGTTGTCTGGATTTCTCTAAGAACGCTTTCTTGATCAGATACAAGTCTTGCAGCTCTTTCAGCTGCAATTCACTGTTCTTATTGTGTCACCTTGTTGAAGTAATGGTAAATTGAGGAGAGGAAGCCTGTATTTTTATTAAAAAAATTTTTTTTCCCCTTGGGACTGAGTCTTGGGGCAAGACATTCAAAATGCTTCTTAGTTCTTCTCCACCTACCCCTCCTTGACATGAGACGGGAAGGTCAGAGGGCTGGAGTGGTTAATTTCGGTTTCTCAAGATCATTTCACATTCTAGCAAAGTAATGCTCAGAATTCTCCAAGCTAGGCTTCAGCAGTGCATGAACCAAGAACTCCCAGATATACAGGCTGGATTTACAAAAGCCAAAGGAACCAGAGATCAAAATGCCAACATCCATTGCATCATAGAAAAAGCAAGAGAAAAAATACCTATTTCTGCTTCATCGACTGCGCTAAACCCTTTGACTGTGTGGATCACAATAAATTCTGGAAATTTTTAAAGAGATGGGAATACCAGACCACCTTACCTGCATCCTGAGAAACCTGTATACAGGTCAAAGAGCAACAGTTAGAACCAGACATTGAACAATGGACTGCTTCCAAATTGGGAAAGAAGTATGTCAAGGCTGTGGATTGTCAACCTGCTTATTTAACCTCTATGCAGAGTACATCATGTGAAATGCCGGGCTGGATAAAGCACAGGCTAGTATCAGAATTTCAGGGAAAAATATCAATAACTTCAGATATGCAGATGATACCACCCTTATGGCAGAAAGTGAAGAGGAACTAAATATCCTCTTGATAAAAGTGAGAGAAGAGTGAAAAAGTTGGCTTAAAGCTCAACATTCAAAAAACGAAGATCATGGCATTCAGTCCCATCTCTTCATGGCAAATGGGGAAACAATGGAAACAGTGACAGACTATTTTCTTGGGCCCTAAAATAACTGCAGATGGTGACTGCAGCCATGAAATTAAAAGATGCTTGCTCCTTGGAAGAAAAGCTATGTCCAAGCTAGACAGCATATTAAAAATCAGAGACCCTACTTTGCCAACAAAGCTATGTCTAGTCAAAGCTATGGTTTTTCCAGTAATCATGTATGGATGTGAAAGCTGACTGAGCACTGAAGTATTGATGCTTTTGAACTAGGGTGTTGGAGAAGACTCTTGAGAGTCCCTTGGGCTGCAAGGAGATCAAACCAGACAATCCTAATGAAAGTCAATCCTGAATATTCACTGGAAGGACTGATGCTGAAGCTGAAGCTCAACTTCAGTACTTTGGCCACCTGATGGGAAGAACCAACTCACTGGAAAAGACCCTGATGCTGAGAAAGATTGAAGGCAGAAGGAGAAGGGGATGGCAGAGGATGAGGTCGTTGGATGGCATCACCAACTCAAAGGATATGAGTTTGAGTAAACTCCGGGAGATGGGTGAAGGACAGGGAAGCCTGGCGTGCTACAGTTCACGGGGTCGTAAAGAGTCAGATATACCTGAGCAACGGAACAACAGCAACAGAGGTCAGATAAGGCTCTGGTAAAGTATTTTCTCTTAGAAAGTAGTTTTTTTGTTTGTTTTTTTAATAGAGAATGTTCTGGGTATGTTTTAAAATGGATACTTTCCTTCATCTCCTGCCATAAACACGTGGAGATTTTTACTCCACTGCTTTACTATTAGAACTTGGCAGAGTTTTTAGAGGAAAAATCCAGGAAATGTGGGGCTCCAAAGAGTTTCTCACTCTGAAATTAGTCTATCCTTAGCCTCCAACAGTTCATCAAAATTGTCATTTAAGCGTTCCCACCAGAATGTGGCTTTAGTGATTTTCACTCCAGATAAACCCATCTCAGCTGTGAGTCCTTCCAGATTTCAGGGTGGCAGTTTGCCTTGTGACCCCGTTTCTCTGATGAATCGAAGAAAAGTCCTTGGTTTCCAATATGCTTAGCTGTTGTCTTATTTTAAGGACAGGAGTAATGACTTCCAAGCTTTTACATAGCAGATCTCTAGAATTTTAACTGCTTTATATTTTTAGGGCAAGTTTGTAGGCAACATATTTTTGCAGTTTCTGCTTGTCTAAAAACCTCTTTATTTTACCTTCATGGAGGTATACTAAAGAATATTTTTACTGGGAAAGAAAGCCTAGGTTGGCAGTTTTTCTTTTCAGTTCCTTAATTGTGTATTATTTCACTGTGTTCCAGCTTCCATCATTAGTATTATTCTTCTTTAGATGGTAACATATCTTTTCTCACCTCTTACTGCCTTTAGGACTTTCTCTTTGTCTTTGTTTCCCAGAAGTTTTATGGTGACATGCTGTGGATAGGTTATCTTTCTATAGATCCTTATAGGGATTCCTGGCTTCCCTGGTCGCTCAGCTGGTAAAGAATCCACCTGCAATGCAGGAGACCTGGATTTGATCCCTGGGTTGGGAAGATCCCCTGGAGAAGGGAATGGCTACCCACTCTAGTATTCTGGTGTCCATGGAGATGCCAGCAAATTCCATGGACTGTATAGTCCATGGGGTCACAAATAGTCAGACACAACTGACTGACTTTCACTTTCACATAGGGATTCATAAAGATTTTTAAGATATTGAGCTATGACTTTTTCAAGTGTTGCTTCTGGTCCATTCTTTTTCTTGTTTTCATCTGGGATTCTCATTACACATTTGATAGGCTTTACTTTGTGCTTTATGTTTGGGTTTCTATTGTTCTTCAGGTTACTAATCTTGGTGTATGTTACTTCTGGTTTGATGTTAAGCCTAGTAAATAAGTTTCTAGTTTCAGATAATATATTTTAAATTCTAGAATCTCTGTTATATATGTTTTCCTTGTGTAGTCCAAGTATCTGGTGAAACTCAATATTTTCATGTGTTTTCTACAACTTTTTCTTTCTTCTCCCGAATGGATTAGTTATAATTGTTTTACAGTTTTTGATAGCTTCACTATCTAATCTGCATTTTATTCTTTTATTATTGTCTATGTATTCCTCCTTAGCCTGGTCAAATTGCCTTGTTTCTTGGCTAATATTGTTTTATTGACTCTTTATGACAATGTTATCGCATCCTGAGAGTATTTTCCCTTTTTTATGCTAGGCAGATGGAGTTGGCTGCTTGGTTGACATTTTAATAAGGCTTGGTCTGCATCTGGTTTGTTCTGTCATTAGGGCTTAGCCTTCAGAAGTTTTTTA